>NW_027069976.1:275325-391178 GCF_002906115.3 Quercus suber
ACCAGTCCATAAATTGTTAAAGCTTCCATTGTCTATGCTATATCTCTTTCTAGTTAAATGTTCAACCTGATCCTTGTCTCAAATGCATCATCTGCACAGCAGAAATGTATTGGTTGTCAATGTTAACAGGTGACATAGAACATGTTCTCTTTTAGTTGGTTCAATCAAATTGAAGACAATTAAATTAAGACTATGCAGAAAATAATATGGTACATCATCGTGGATCAACCAAATGCTTTGAGGCAAGTTAGCACACAAAAAGAACTAACCCTGGAATTTAATTAAAACAGCGCCCAAACAGAAATGTGGCCTAGAATCTGAGCAGATGACTCATCACTGTCATGGCTGCCAAAAACGATTTTCTTCTGGCTCGAGCCTTATTACTGTGAATGTAAACAAAGAATGGGCATAGAGAATCTTTCCATGCCGTATGAAACCGTAGTCTAGTAGACGTAATACATATTTGTCTAATTGTCTTGATCGAGAAACATGTATTAGCTTCTACTTGTCTTGGTGCATGTGCATTGTCCAATTTTATTATTTGTCCGCATTTAAGTGGTTACTCAAATTTTTTACTTTTAAATTTGCACACAATTACCCAAACTTTAGGCTGTCAAATGCTCCAATATTTATGATTTAAATCCAATCAAGTTTAGTAAGGTGTAAGTAGACAAGGTGATCACACTATATATGCATCTTCATTTAACCCATGAAAGAATATTTTATTTTATAATACAATAGCATTGTTTGGTGAAAGTTTGTAATCTTTGAAAGAGAGAGAGAGAGAGACAATTCTTCTTAAATTTATGACTCGTTATAAATGGTGCACACACTTTCATAAGTATAAGAGATCTCAAGACATTCAAGTCATTCTAATCTTTTACGTAATCATCATCCTTACTGGATTGCTATTCTTCTTATCCATTGATGAAAATGATAGAAACGGATAAAAAGTTAGTAAAATCGATTGTGGTTGTTCCCTAAAAGAAGAGCGAAATGGGTCAGAAAAGCTGTTAGGTAAGTCATGATATTAGAACGAGATAAGATCTGCCGCCAATGCCGCATTTGCATTATAAGATTTGGATTGTGATAGCAATCATCTGTATTATTGCATCTGGCACTCAAATCTCTCACTGACACAATGCAGTAAGGGCCACCCAACAATTAATTGTTATCATTATATTCCTATTACCCTTTATTGGTTGGATACCCAACAATATTGGATAAGAAAAGGTTGAGTTGGATACATAAAAGATATTGGTAATGGTAAAGACAGCATAAATGATCGAACTTAAATCCAAATACTCACGCACTCACATCAAAGGATATTGATGAATGGTAGTCATTTTTAATTTGTGACAGCAATATAAAATAATAATAAAGATTTCAGGTTGATATATATGACTATATGAGCATTGAGCAGACAGTATTTTAGTACTACATTTCAGCCTTTTAATCATTAAATACGACGTGTAGGGACTCATGCTTTCCTTCTATCTTATATACAAGTCTGCCATCATTATAATCACATGCAACAAGAATTAGATAAGATGAATTATGAATAGTTGCCATGTTAGGCTCTTTTGGATATATACAATTGTTAGCTTCTTTAAAATTTTCTTCTTTCTTTCCTTGTGTGTGTTACAATATTTAGTATTTTAAAAAAAAATAAAGAATCGTTGCCATATTTAATCCTCAATAATGGTAATGTCATTTCGTTGGCTGGTCATGTGTCTAGATTCTCACTTACTTACCCTAAATACTTTTTCCACTTTAATAGTGTATGCTTATATGGATGGTTGGTACACTCCATGCCATTCCAACATGGTTTTCATATTTGAATTAAACCATACTAGTTTGTCAAGATCTAATATGAACAGGGGATGGGATCAAATGGATAACGAATTTATGTTACTTCTTGTACTTCTTCTATCTTCTTCTTTGTGTCATTTTTTTTCATCTATGAAGAATTTTTTTTTTTTTTTTTTTTTTTAATGTTTCAGGAGTATAAAATGATAATTTTGAAAGCAAGAGAAGTCATACAAGAGAGATTCTGCAAATTTGAAATCGTGATTCAGAAAATTTCTTCTCTTTCCCTTTATTTTTCTAGCTTGTAAAATTTTTAAATAATAGGTAGATTGTACTTAATGCCCTACTTCATATTATTAAAAAAGAAAAAGGTAAATTATAGTTTAAGCCCTATAATTTACGGGTGTAATAAATTAAACTATATAGTTTCAAAGATAACATATTGAACTTTATAGTTTCAAAAAAGTCACAAATTGAACTTTATAGTTTCAAAAAATAATAAATCAAACCTCAACCTATTTAAATGGAATTGCATTATGTTTAAAGTTTAATATGAACTAATATTTAATTTATAACTTTTTGAAATCTCAATATATTTAATTTGTAGGAATACTGAGCCACTGCCATTTGCAACTGTTCTCATCCTATGGCAAATGATCAGCTTATAAATGAGGAATAATGGAAATGCTACTGCGCGTAGTAGGATTTTAATTTTAATTTTTTATTAATTCTAACTATAAAAATTGGCCATGTTAACCGATGCTAATAGGGTAATTGTTAATAAACCATATTAGAAAAGTTTTAACACTACTTTTAATGCAAAATATGTTTAATGTTTGAGGTTTGAGGACAAATTGATTGAAAATTTTGTTGTTAGAAGATCTGGGTTGAGTACAAGTGTTTTTGAAAAACTTTTCACTCATACTCATGCATTTTATTCATAAAACAATGTGTTTTAAAGAGTTTCTGCATTAAAATGCTCTATTTTTCAAAAATCTTTTTTTTTTTTCCAGATTTTCGATCGATCGAACCTGTTGCACGACCGATCGAAAATGCGACAAAAAAATAGGTTTTAATTTGCCTGGCTCGATCGGTTCTAGATTGATGCTGGATCGATTCAATATGATTTTCAACTGATCAGATCTAATTTTCGACCAATCGAAAATCGGTCAAAGAGTTTTTTTTTAAAGGCTTTTCTCACATGTTTATCACACTGTTCATACTTTTTCAAAAAGCTTTCTCTCTCTTCTTCTTCAACTGATCCACTACAAGTCAAATTTTTGTTGATTCTTCCTAATTTTTCTCAAGGTTTTTGTCTTGAAGTGCCAATAAGACATTTTTAACCCTTCTTTTTCATTTTATTTACATTTTTCATGCATTTTAGATGAAATTTTTGGACCTATAGATTTTTGGGGTTTTTTATTTTTGAGTTGGTTTCTTTCAAAATTGATCACTAGGTTTTTGTTCTTAGATGTTGTAAACAAGTTTCCCATGCATTAATTTGATTAGTTTGGTGATTTGAGATCAAATTGAATTTCTAGGGCTTGAAACTTTGAGAAATTGGGATTTTTGTTTAATTGGGCCTAATTTGGTAAAATTGACTTGTGAAATTGGTTGATTATGCCACTATATGATGATTTCTATCTAGTGTAATGATTAATTACTCAATTTGGTTAAATTTTTGAAATTGAGTTTTTGAAAATTTGGGGTTTTTGTTCTAAACCTCTATGTTCAAGTCAATTTTTGGTTCATAAAGTAAAATTGAATTGTTTCCAATGCATTAGAGCATGCATCATATGTGCATTCACTTCATGCATCATATAGATTGTTATTTGTTGAGATTTTTGTGCTCTAACCCTCTCTAGTGCAGTCTGCCCCTTTTTTTTTTTTTTTTCCATCTCTTAACATCATGGTTAAGAAGTCTA
This sequence comes from Quercus suber, assembly GCF_002906115.3. Classification (NCBI taxonomy): domain Eukaryota; kingdom Viridiplantae; phylum Streptophyta; class Magnoliopsida; order Fagales; family Fagaceae; genus Quercus; species Quercus suber. Next base: position 279,060 of record NW_027069976.1, read on the forward strand.
GAGCTCATAAGAAAACCTCCACCTCCTCTACCCCTCTTTTCCAGAGTGATAGGTTTCTTACCCCAAAAAATTAGGAAACTTTTAAGAAACTGAATGTCTATAGGAAGGTGTAAGCTGAGTGGAAAGTAATTTTAGATGAGGTTGATCCTGAAATTCATAGGAGTTTTGATCGTAGGGGTTGGTTGCCTCTTTTAGATGTAGATCATCTTCCTCCGGCTGTTTTGATTAAAGAGTTCTACTCGAACCTCTCTATCCACTCCACTTCATCCAACATTCAGCTTGTGAAAAGTTGGACAAGGGGAGAAGAGTATGTCATTACTCCTCAAGTAGTGGCCTTTGCTCTTGGTGTACCTTTGGTACAACAACCTCTACTTTTGACGACATCATGTCACTTATCACTGGTACTTCCATTCAGTGAGGTACTAATTCTCGTATCACATCTCATAAGCTTACTGAGCTCTTTTATCTGTTTTTCCGGATTTCATGTCATTCCATTTGGCCTATCTCTCATTTACACACTATTCCCATTAAGAGATATGACTTTTTGTATGCTCTTGTCATCGATGCTTCTATTTGTTTTCTCTCTCTGTTTATTAGCTCTTTAGTTGAGATTTATAGGAGTAGCTCAAAAGGGCATGGTCTTTTCTTTCTGGTTTTCATTCATAGGATTTTGTTAGATTTGGGCTTAGAGGTTTTTCCTGCATTTGAGCTTGTTCATATCATCGCCCCCATAGGTGCCACCTTTCTTAGGCAATGAGCGACTCAGATGAAAGCTAGCTCTAAACATCCCAGAGTTGTGTCTTCCACAGGTGATGCGTTTCGGCCTCCTCCTCTGGTGATCCATTTGCTGGGGAGTTTGTTGATCCCACCGCCACTGTTGATCCTTCACCTTCTTCATCCAGTGATGCTTCCATTCGGAGTATGTTGGAGACTATCATAACCATTCAGGCAGCGCATGGACAGATTTTGGTGGATATGCTTGCTGAGCTTCAGGCTTTACATGTGGATTTGGCAACTGTTCGACATTCTTCTCCGCCTCCACCTTTTGATGATGAGTCTTGATTGCATTTTGGCTATTCGTCACAAAAAGGGGAAGAATTTATACATGTTGATAGGGGGAGATTTTGTGTTTTTGTTGATAGGGGAGATTTAGATTTTATTTAGGAGATTCATCATGTATTCTGAAAGCTTGGAAAAGTGTTGAAAACACACGAATTGTTTAGACTCTCAAATTAAAGTTACAGCTTGGTTGATTTTACACTAACTTAATACTAAATGCGGAATAGTGTAAACACAAGCGTGTAAGCAAGACAACTACTCTAATCCATATTAAAGCAACCCAGCAGTAAAAATGAAATGAACAAGAGTAGGGAAGAGAGATGCAAACACAAATAACACCGAGACGTGTTATCGAAGAGAAAACCCAAGAACTCGGTGAAAAACCTCTCCACTGCCCTCCAAGTGAAAATCGATCCACTAGACAATCAGTTAGGATACAAGGGTGAGCAAGAGACCCTCCAAGCTCCTACTCCAACAAGGCTTCTCGGAACCGTGTCTTGTCTAATTCTTCGGATCCTGCAACAAGCTCCATGTTACATCTGTCATTCCAAGCTTCTTCCAATACTTCCCAGCAACATCAAAACTTCACTTGACACTCTCAAAGGGTGTGGTAAGTGTTTGGGCTATCAACCTCTCAATGGTATGGAAATGGAGAGGTAGGAAATGAGGAAATTTCCAAAACAAATGTGTAGAGGATTGTGGGTATAACAATCTCTAACTTTCAAGGTGTTTGGCTAGGGTTTTCTCTCAGAAACTCTCCTTAACATTTGTGGGTAATGTGGGTATAAATAGTGTAGGCACAGAAAGTGTGTATCAAACTGGACAAGCTGGCAGAACAAAATGTCTCGTGGGTGTTTCGCAGGAAAGCCTTACCTGTGAGATACTCGCGAGACACAACTGTCTCCATCTGGCCTGACTCTTCGCATTCCAGCACGTGCAGGGCATATGAGTCATTTCGCGAGTAGCTAAGTCGCGATACACCCACGAGAAATCTTTAGTCTTCAAATGCTTGAGTCTTCACACACTCTCTCTCTATCACACACCCCTTACAAAGAAATCCCACAATAAATACAGGGTACAACAGATTAAATATATTTATAATCCAATTTGGCACAGAATATAAGCCAACAAAACAAATAGTTGTAAATAACAACTTTACAATCTCCCCCTTTAGCTATTCTATGACAAAACCCCTAAAACAAACTCTAGACTTAAACGTGAGTTTGAGAACAGTGGCAAAACTCACTCACACCTAATCTAGAAGCTGTGAAGCACTTGCAATCATATACTTGTTACCTGAAACACTTGCACACAAACAAAACTTTCATTAGGCTTATGACAAGTTAAATACAAGGTACGTATATGAGCAAGAAAAGTGCGATCAAGTTTGTAAGTACATCATAACATGTAAGCATATCTTTGATCAAACAAAAACCAGTCATTAACGAATGACTACAATGAACGTTTAGTAAGAAAATTCTCATCCGGACACGCAATGCAATTATGAACAATCCAAAAGATTAATTGCATGTCCAACACTCAACCAATGCAAAATACACTAAGTACTTGCAACTAGGATAAAAGATCCTACTAAGGCACAAGAGTGAGGTACTTAAGACATATTAGCAACATCTTAAAAGTACAAAAAAAAAAATGCTACAAAAGCATTGAGATAAACACAAAATAAACTGAAATAAAACTGAGATTAAAATAGAGTATTTAAGTTTTAAACACAAGCAATAGAAACAGTAAGCATAAAACAGCAGTTATAAAAACTAAAATAAACAAAGGTAAACCGTTTATAAACCAATAACCAAAACTTATAAGTCTAAAACTATACTCCCTCTAACACTGTGCAAGCTCTTTCTCAGCTCCCCCTCAAAAATTTCTCCCCCTTTTTGACCGAAATGGCTAAAAAGGCTAGAATTGATCAGATTCTGAATCTGAGCCATGCATTGTGGACAAGTCATTGATCTGGGAAGACAATGCAGTTATCTGTCCCTAGACGTATGCAAACAGGGTTGCTATGTGCTGCACATGGGAGTCTAACATGATGAACATCTGGTCTACCCTCTGTAGGAGACGATCTAGTCTATCTGGTCCTCGTGCTGGTGCAGAAGATGATGGCTGTGTCGAGGGCTAATCTGATGACTCTAGAGCAGTAGTAAAACGCTCTATCTCATCTTCTGTGTCACCTTCCTCCTGCTGAACCTGCGTTTGTGGTATGGTATGCACACCGGTCTTGGAGCCTTTGATGTGTGTTATGCTCCTAGTCAATGTATGACCACCAATGGGGTAGTCCCTCTAAACTACTATGAGGCCACTAGGAAGTTTGAGCTTTGCCTTAGCAGTAAATCCCATAATCAAAGAGGGAAAGGGCATTACAGTCCTTGAATTCTGCTTCGTAATGCTCTTTTTTAGCACGTGGATGATATGACCACAAATATCTATCTCCTTATGGGAAAAGAGATCATATAGGAATCTTGTTCTTTGAGCAGATAGTGTGGTGAGGTTGGTGACCGGATACAAATTATGAATCATCACATAACTCAATATCCTCATCTCCGGAGAAAATTTGATTGTGTTCATGTATGATTTCTTCGGTTCGCCAGCAAGAACTTTAATCATCTCATCAATAGAGCCCAATCTGTCTTCATATGCCATTGTAATTGGCTGAGATGGAGGATGAAATTCCAAAAAATCTTGGATGATCTCTCTTGTAATCACAAATTCTTTATGCCTTACCCAGCACTCAATACGATCTCCGTCGATAGCTGCATTTGAGAAAAACTCATTGATTATCTCGGAATAAACAACTCCAACTGGGTTCAACAGCTTGGTCTAAGTTCTTTTTTTGAACACCTTAGGGATGAAGGTGTCCTCAAGGGTTTCTAGTTGAACCACCCTTTCCATGATAATGGTGGCCTGTTTGTAGCAATCATTGTACTTCATATCATCTTCTGCTAACTTGAAGTTGTCAGAATCAGTGCGTGCTCGTTTCGAAGTTGGTTTCTTTGGAACTGCATGCTTGGTTGGAGCCATTTGTATAACAACAAAACCAGAAAAACCAAGAATTCAAGGCACAAACAGAGTAGAACCCATTATCAGAAGTATGTTAGTTCAAAGTAAAATAGACAATAACTCACAATATAGCACACCATACTCAAAGTAGAGCAAAATGACACAAACAACCAGCTAAAGAACCATGTAAACCAACTTACTATGTATGAATGAAGTGAGTGAAACAGTGTGTGCATAGGTTGTACATGTGTTGTTGCCTGTGTGTGCATTTGTCGATGCATGTGTGTGCAGCACAAGATACATGAGGGGTGCCTAGGTGAGTGCCTAGGGTGAGCAACAAGGGCATAGACTGTGAAACACAGATACATGACCTAAACAAGTTAACCAAGGTCAAATAAGAGAAAAACCAAAGATTGGAATTCAATTGAATCCAATTTAAGACAAAAATGTCACTAGGACATTTTGTCGAACACCTAGCATACATAAACGCAAATAAGACATGAATAATGCATGAACATATTGAAATCTAGCCTCAATACACGTTAAAACGCCATAATGGGCCAACACAATGCACAAACAGCAAATGGGACTCAGCCCAATCAAAGACTATGAAAAATTTTCACTTTAAAAGGAAACCCAACCCAATTTTTTGAAAATCCCCAATTTTCAAACCCTAAGCATAAAAACTGCATAATCTGAAAATAAAAGAAGAGAAAAATGTAGTAGGAACATACCTTGAGAGGATTGTCCAGAAATTTTGCTTGAAAATGATGGGGTTTGAATGAAATAGTGATTTGGGTTGAAAATGGTTCGAGGGAGGTTGAGCAAGGGAAATATGAGTGATTTGAAAAATGTCACATCTGCTACATAAAAATTGAAAACGCGCGTTTTTCGCGGGTTAGAGAGTCGCGAGATAGTCACGAGAAAGGCACCGATGCACAAAAACTTTCGCGAGAAGCTATAAGTCGTGAGACAGTAGTGATACAATCGCGAGAGTTTCTGTGTGATTTTGGAAAAATCCAATTTTGGCCAAACAACATTTCGCGAGAAGCTGTTGGTTGTGAGGCAGTTGTGATACAGTCGCGAGAGTTTCTATGTGACATGATAAAAAAAAATTATTTCCCTCAAGCCCTTTTCGCGGGAAGCTCTAAGTCGCGAGCCTCTCGCGAGAACACCTCTGAGCCAGCTTTTTTGAAGAAAAACACAAAAATTCATTTTGAACAAAAACTAAAGACACGAAGGTATAAAATCACTTTCAAAAAATAATAAAACACTCAAAAATCTTTTTGGGTTTGATTAGCAAGAATTGAGCATACACATCACATTTGAACATGTACAATCACACAAATGAGATAAGCATTCATTGAATCAAAGTCTTGTGTGTTGTGGGTGACATCAAGTGTGAAAAAGTCCTCATACCAGAGTGAAGCTTTAATGATCAATTCAATCGAGTCATACACAACTGATACAAAATCAAGTGGACTATTTTAATTATAGAAATGAGTATATATGACCTCCCACAAATTGATTACATAGCTTAGAAACTTTTCATTTGGCATCTACACAAATCATAAATTGATTACATTTGATCAATTTTGGATGATACATCTCCTTTTTAAGATTGGTGCTTGATATTTTTGATATATCAACATTTAGAAATAGCCTTTGGCTTTTTGAGCACCATACATTTCAAAACATAAGTTGATTTCCCTTTTTCCTAGTCAAATACTAGTATGTGCGATAGGCTTTTGCAACTCAATATCTCTTTTCATTTTGAGATTTACATTTAGTGAGCTCTTTTGCAAAAACATAAAAATAAAGTGGGAAGAGATATAGACACAAGTCTATGCAAGTATCAAGACCATCAAGACTATTGACCAATCATTCATGACAAGCTTGAAGATCTATTTACAACAATCACACATAGTTTTCAAGATTTCTTCCACAAAGATAAATGTGCATACATAATAAGCTAAGCTCGTAAATGCACTACGCCATTAGTACGAAGGTACTAGGCCAAACTCACATGTGATATACACACAACAAGCAATCAAACTTTTTGAAGATTTTTCAATTTTTATGGGTTTTTGAATTTTTGGAACACACTAAAAAATAAACCGAGATAAAGTAAGATCAACAAAACAAAAACAGGCACAAGCCAATAGGTAAAAGAAACATGGTATCAAATGAAGACAATGCATGATAAGATGCAATAGCAAAAGTCCCCAAACATTGAAAGAATTAATGCATAGACATGTAAAAATGCTTATGCATGTGTTCCCTTTTTCACCCACACGGCACTTGCGTTTGGGGTGATATCCTTAAAGGATTGGGTACGAGAGTTGGGAGTTTCAAACCGTTTAGTAAAGCTCTCCAAGCAGGTGGTGAAAGCACCAATCATTTTCATCACGTCCACCATGCCGGAATCACCATTTCGACTTCTTGATTGCTCCCTGTCCAACTCCTTTTGTCCCTTTTAAGGCTATATGACCTCTGAACACTTGCACTCTTCAATGCCTTCAGCTTATGGCAGTTTGGTCTTGTGTGTCCTTGAAGTCCACAGAAATGACAGAAATGTTGAATTCTTGGACCTCTTTGCAAGTTTGGAGGTGGTTTCCCTTGAGCTTTAGGTTTGACCACAGTTTGAATACGATGCTTATTCACCACCCTCGAGTCAACCACAGTCTTCTTCATTTCAACTTTTGTCTTCTCCATGGTGGGAGTAGCTACAACTAACTCTTTTGCCTTCATAAACTTTACTTCTTTGGAAATATTCACAACAGCTACACTGCTTTCTCCAATGTATCCTAGTCTGGATTTATTTGAGAATTGCTTTTGAGTGGAGATTACATCATCCAGCTTCTTGGTGGAGACCCTTTCTACCTTGGCGTTAGCTTGGACCACCTCAAGCTCCAAGAATCTAATCTTTAAGTAAGCTTCTAACAGCTCACCATTCAACGTTTCTATTTCGTATTTGGCCTCATTATGTCTGACCAAGAGGCTTCGGTAATCTTCCTCTGCTTTCTTCATTTTCCTCACAGTCGCCTTCAACACCCTTACATATTCTCCTGACTTCTCATGGAGTAAGGTGTAATTCTCTTGTAGGCCAGCTATGTTCTCATCCTTTTCAGTATCTGATTCTTCCACAATCCCTATGGATTCTTCATCGCTGTGCTCCCCTAGTTCTTGTACAAGTTGATACAGGTCTTCCAAGGATTCTACATGGGCGATGGTCATAAATGCAGTAAAATTTCCTTCTCCATCACAGCTCTCTTCCGACTCAAAATTAGAAGAATCTGAATCACTTAAGGTTGTGGCATATGCCTTGCCTTTCCGTCTTAAGAAATTTGGACACTACTTCTTGAGATGTCTATGGCCATTGCATTCATAACACACAATGTCTGAAAGAGATTGAGAATCCTTCCCCTCTTTCCTCTTAAACTCTTTCCTATCACCTCTTGAAGATGAGAACTTCCCTCTGTTGAATGGTTTCTCACTGTTCTTCATCTTCCAAAATTTGCGGAAATTTTTCACAAGAAATGCTACTTCCTTTTCCACTCTGTCTTCTTCGGAGGAATCATCCATTCTTTCGGTGATGGTTTTGAGAGCAAGCGATTTACTTGTCTTATGGGAAGGCAGTCCCAGCTCATATGTTTGGAGAGACCCAATTAACCCAATTAACTCTTGGATTTTGATCTCATCCAAGTCTTTACTCTCTTCTATGGCTATGACTTTTGCTCTAAAGCTTTCAGGCAAAGACCTCAAGATTTTTCTCACCACCTTAGTATCTTCAATCTTCTCACCACCTTAGTATCTTCAATCTTCTCATCAAGATTGAGCTTAGCAATAACAATTTCGTTGAGCTTCCCATATAACGAATCAAACGATTCATCATCACCCATCTTGAGCTCTTCAAATTTAGTGGTAAGCATCTGGAGCTTTGTGTCCTTAACTTTTTTTATACCTTCATAGGTAGTCTCCAAAATCTCCCAAGCTTCCTTGGCAACTGTCATGTGAGAGATCTTGTGGAATTTATCTGGAAACACACCACAGAAAATAACATTTAAAGCTTTACTATTAGCATTGGCTGCCGCAAGAGCTACCTTTTCCCAAGTGGATTTAGCAACCTCCGACCTAGTCCAACCTATTTCAATTGCATGCCAAACAGTATCATCAATAGATCACAAAAATGCCCTCATTCTGACTTTTCAGAAAGCATAATTGTTACCATCAAAATATGGTGGAACATTTAGGGATTGAGACCTATCCATCTCAAAAAGAGTTAAGGATCACACTCAGGTATTTAAACCACAGCGAGTGTACCCACTCTGATACTAATTGAAGCTCAGAAAAGTATTGAAAACACACGAGCTGTTTAGACCCCCAAATTAAAGTTACGACTTTGTTGATTTTACACTAACTTAATACTAAGTGCAAAATAGTGTAAACACAAGCGTACAAGCAAGACAACTACTAGAATCCATATCTAAAGCAACCCAGCAGTAAAAAAGAAATGAACAAGAGTAGGGAAGAGAGATGCAAACACAGATAACACCGAGACGTGCTATTGAAGAAGAAACTGAAGAACTCGGTGAAAAACCTCTCCGCTGCCCTCCAAGCGGAAATCGATCCACTAGACAATCAGTTGGGATACAAGGGTGAGCAAGAGACCCTCCAAGCCTAATCTACCCTCTGTACCTAAGTCATCCAAGCTTCTACTCCAACAAGGCTTCTCAGAACCGTGTCTTGTCTAGTTCTCCGGATCCCGCAACAAGCTCTATGTTGCATTTGCCATTCCAAGCTTCTTCCAATACTTCCTAGCAGCACCAAAACTTCACTTGACACTCTCAAAGGGTGTGGTAAGTGTTTGAGCTATCAACCTCTGTGGTAAGTGTTTGGGCTATCAACCTCTCAATGGTATGGAAATGGAGAAATAGGAGATAAGGAAATTCCCAAAACAAATGTGTAGAGAATTATGGGTATAACAATCTCTAACTCTCAAGGTGTTTGGTTAGGGTTTTCTCTCAAAAGCTCTCCTTAACATTTGTGGGTAAAAGTGTGTATCAGACTAGACAAGCTGGCAAAACAAAATGCCTCGCGGGTGTCTCGCGGGAAGGCCTTACCCGCGAGATACTCGCTAGACACAGCTATCTCCATCTGGCCTGACTTTTCGCATTCCAGCACGTGCAGGGCACATGAGTCATTTCGCGGGTAGCTAAGTCACAATACACCCACGAGAAATCTTCAGTCTTTAAATGCTTGAGTCTTCACACTCTCTCTCTTTATCACACACCCCTTACAAAGAAATCCCACAATAAATACAGGGTACAACAAATTGAATATATTTACAATCAAATTTGGCATGGAATATAAGCCAACAAAACAAATAGTTGTAAATAACAACTTTACATATTCATTTTTTTATACTTTGTTTTATGTTTTTATCTTTATTACTATTTCTTGTTTTACATGTGCTACATTGGCTATTGATTTATATTATAAGGTTATTCATGATATATGTCTTTTATTTTATGTTTTGCGAAATCAAGAATTTATGTTCTTTTACTTGTATTTTCCACACATGCGTTTATGTGTCTGTAGAAGTGTTTCAGGAATATACAGGTTTATTCAGTTGTGCTGCTATCTACATTGGCAACTAATGGATAGTAATTAGGTTGAATTGTTTTTGGGCATTTTAAATTTAATGGGCTGTTTTGTAACTTTGAGCATTTATATTTTGGTATGTATTTTGTTACGGATTGCCAAAGTGGGAGTTTGTTAAGTTCTAAGACTTTAGGATCTTAATGTATTAGCACTTCAATGTGTAATATTGGCAAACTATGATTAAAACAACTTAGTCAAGATTTTTGCTACTCAAAGTGTGGTTATGTGTAAAGTTGGAATAGAGCAATTGCAGGAAATTACTATTCAATTTCTGCAAAACTCGATCAATCGAAAATTAGACTCGATCGATCGAAGCTCGTGCAGATTATTTTTCTGCAGAATTTTCCAACTCAACCCAAGCCCATATGATGTGTAGAGTCTTATGTTTTGCTTCAAGTATAAAAATAAAAACCCTAGCCACATTTTAAAGATTGTTGATATGCTGTGTGTGTGAATCTCTTGTGAGATCTAGAGGTATTTACCTTCATACATACTTAGGGTTATTAAGATCAAGATTGATGTCAAGAGCTTGGTGATCTCTTCAATTGCTGTTTCAAAAGCTTAAAGAAAAACACAAGTAGGAGAACTTGTGGTTGGTGTGGATCAAGAAAAGAAGTAATCCGTGGACTCGAAGCTGTCACATGGTCGTAGTAGTAAGTTTTCTATAATGGTAATAAATGTGAACGCAGTGGAAAAATAACGGATCTACATCGTTCGAAATTGACAACATGCGTTAAGTAAATTTCAGAATTTGAGAATAAGAGAGCGTACCTTGAAGCGATGAATTTCAAAACCGAAGATTGAAGCACTTAGGAATACTTTTAATCTTCACTCCAATTCCACTAACGCCCAAGAAGTGTGGACTCTCAATTGGTTACAAAGGGATGGTTAGATAGTGACATACACTCACTTCCACACCATTACAATGTTGTTTTTCTCACTCTCAAAGTTCTGTACGTTTTTCCCTTTGTATCTAACCAATTATCTAATTGGGCTAGTCTTTTGGGCCTTTCCAATTGGGCTTAAGTGTGTGGCTTGGAGTGGGACCAAAAGGGACCAATAAGACACTAACTCCAATGGGCTTTGAGCTTTTCTGTCAACTCTTGATAAGTCCAAAGTCACCATTAACTATATTTAATACCACTATATAAATATAGTTGTACTCTAGGCATTATCTATAAATTATATCCCAAAACTTTATTATATATGCAACCCCTTCATAAAATATTCATAGTAATATAAAGTCATTAATGTAGACTGCCACTTTGTAAATTACTACATCTTAATCCTTGAGTACCCAGTTTAATCCTTTAATGTTATTCATTATATATTTATGAAATCCAATTCCATAAATATATACTTTAGTCTTACTAAAGTGGTTAGGCCTAACTCTCTGAATAACAAACTCATTAAACTTATCTCAAGGGAATACTTTATATCTTCGTTAAGAGACTATGAATTCCATCTTGAGAATACATGTTCCATCAACACTTAATGTGGCTGCCCAACATACTGAGGTTTTGATCATTACTATAGATCTCACTCCTGATATATCAAAGCAACCTACACCTCATTATCAGGTCCATTATTCTCTCAGGATTAAGAGTTCATACAAATACAAGTTATGAGATTTATTATTCATATAACAGTCCTTAGGAAAATAATAAATTTCACAGCGGTCCAGTTCAATATGTCTTAACTCTTAAAACATATTAACACATCAACCAGAAGTTTCCACTTCCATGATCAAGATAAATCATCGTGGTTGATATATTATAGTCTTCGCAGATGAAATGTCCAATTTCATCACCGACTACGAACTATAATTCTGAGTTTACAAAAAACTTGTGATTTACATCTTCTGTGACTTTTCACATAAATCACATACTCTGCATCTCATGGACTAAATGATAATATCTAAATATTCATGTTACCATTATTTCAGATAATAATAAAACAAATTCATTAAACATAATATTAAGTCATACATAACGTCATACACAATGTCAAACTTAATATCATATATAGCATCATACAATAGGATTTAAGGGCACTAATCTTAACAATCACTCACTTGCCCTAAAGACTATTGTGCACTAATCTAACTCCCATTCTCTCCAAATGTGACTCGAAAGTCCTTTGAGACAAGGCTTTAGTAAATGGATCTGCTAGATTATTTACACTTTCAATCTTTGCTACCACCACATCTCCACGAAAAATAATATCTTGAATGATATGGTACTTCCTCTCAATGTGCTTTCCTTTCTTATGATTCCTTGGATCTTTAGATTGTGCAACTGCTCCACTGTTGTCACAAAACAATGTGATTGGAACTTGCTCCATTGTCATTACACCAAGGTCAGAAAGGAATTTCTTAAGCCGTACAGCTTCCTTTGCTGCCTCACAAGCAGCAACATATTCTGCTTCCATGGTAAAGTCTGCAATACAAGATTGCTTAATACTCCGCCAACTTATGGCTCCACCTCCCAAGGTGAAAACACATCCTGAAGTGGATTTTCTAAACTCTAGATCAGATTGAAAATCTGAATCTGTATAGCCAATAGGTATCAAATCCTCACTTCGATAAACAAGGATATAATCTCTTGTTCTCCATAGATACTTGAAAATATGTTTTACAGCTTGCCAATGTTTTGGTCCTAGATTTAACTGATATCGACTGACCATGCCAACTGAATAACAGATATCTGGTCTAGTACAAAGCATGACATACATGAGACTTCCCACTGCAGAAGTATAAAGAACTTGTCTCATCATATTTTCTTCATTTTGAGTCTTAGGTCTTTGGTCATCAGACAGAGGAACTCCATGTCTGAAAAGAAGTAATCTTTTCTTGGAGTTTTGCATGCTAAACCGTTCTAGAACCTTATCTATATATCCAGCTTGTGATAAGCCTAACATCTTATTTTTGCGATCTCACCAAAGCTTGATCCCTAGAATAAAGTTAGCCTCACCCAAGTCCTTCATATCAAATTGGCTTGACAACCAAACCTTTCCTGATGACATTACCCTTACACCATTTTCAATGAGTAGAATATCATCAACATAAAGCACTAGGAACATTGCTACTTTATCACAATGTCTTTTGTACACACATGGTTCATCAAGATTTTGCTCAAAACCAAATGACTTGATTGCTTGATCAAATCTGATGTTCCATGACCTAGATGCTTGCTTAAGTCCATAAATGGACCTTTTCAACTTGCATACCATATGCTTTTGGTTATTTGCTATGAAACCTTCCGGTTACATCATATAGATTTCCTCTTCAAAATTGCCATTGAGAAATGCAGTCTTAACATCCATTTGCCAAATCTCATAATCATAATAAGCAGCAAGAATTCTGATAGATTTAAGCATTGCTACTGGAGAAAAGGTTTCATCATAATCAATACCTTCTTTTTGTGTAGACCCTTTCGCCACTAGCCTTGCTTTAAAGGTTTCAACCTTTCCATCTATCCCTCTCTTCCTCTTGTAAACACATTTTTAACCAACAGGTTTAATGCCGTTAGGCGCCTCTACAGGATCCCAAACTTGATTGAAATACATGGAATCTAATTCAGATTTCATAGCTTTGACCCAATGATGTGCATCTATATCATTCATTGCCTCTTCATAGGTGTAGGGATCCAATTTAGCCTCTTCTGAGATAGCTTCGTAAGTTTCTCCTAAACTTATGAATCTTATAGGAAGCCGAACAATTCTCCCACTACGACGAGGCACTTGTGTACTAGACATGTCATGAGTAGTATCTTGTACTAGACATGTCATGAGTAGTATCTTGTGGTGTATCTAATACAACCACATTATCCCTAGTTTCATCCATTGGTTGTTCATTTACAAGTTCATTCATTTCAGCCAACACAACTCTACTTCTAGGAGTAAAATTATTCATATCAAGAATTTAGCATTTGTACTAACAAAAACTTTGTTATCTTTACGACTATAGAATAAATAACCCCTAGTTTCTTTTGGATAACCTATAAGCAAACACACTTCTGATTTTGGTTCCAATATATCAGGCTTCCCTTTTAACACATGTGCAGGACAACCCCAAATGTGAAGATATTTCATACTAGGCTTACGCCCACTCCACAATTCCATGGGTGTTTTGGGAACAGATTTTGATGGGACTAAATTCAAAAGATGTATTGCTGTATTTAAGGCATAACCCCAAAAAGAAATCTGTAAAGTTGAGTAACTCATCGTGGACCTAACCATTTCTAAAAGAGTCCTATTCCTTCTTTCTGCTACACCATTCTGTTGGGGAGTTCCAGGTGCAGCCAATTAGGATACAATCCCATTTTGAGTTAAGTAATCCTTCAAATCCCTAAGAAGGTATTCACCACCACAATCAGATCGAATGGCTTTTATGCGTTTACCCAATTGATTCTCTACTTCAGCCCTAAACTCTTTGAACTTTTCAAAGGTTTCGGACTTCCATCTCATTAGGTACACATAACCATATCTTGAGTAATCATCGGTAAAAGTAATGAAATACTCATAACCTCCTTTTGCTTGGATTGACATAGGACCACATACATCAGAATGCACTAACTCAAATCTTGAGCTCTTCTACCTTTTGCATTAAAAGGTTGTTTGGTCATTTTACCTTCCAAACAAGATTCACAAACTGGAAATTCATCAAAGTCCATGGGCTCTAAGAGTCTATCTTTGTTCAGTCTTTGAATTCTATTTGAATTAATATGACCCAAACGCAAGTGCCAAAGATATGCATCACTAGTAGAAGGAAACTTTCTCTTTAATGATTTTACATGAGAGTTATTATCTAATTCAAAATTATATAATTCATGCTTATCAGGAGTTAAAATATAAAGATCATCCACAATATTGCCAGAATATATAAACACTTTATCATTCTTTATTACAACATTGTCTTTCAGGATAACACAATATCCATGTTTACCTAAGTAGCAGAAATTAAATTCCTATGAACATTAGGTACATACAAACAGTCTTCTAATATTAGGACTATAGATTTAAAACATAAATTATAAACACCAACAGCTACAACCAGAATCCTGCTCCCATTAGCCAAAGTAAGAAACAACTCCCCTTCTTTAAGCTTTCTGGTCTCCTGGAACCCCTGCAAGGAATTGCAGATATGATTAGTACAACCTGAATCCACACACCAGGCATTCGTAGGATTCTGTACCAAACATATTTCAAGAAGGAATGTATTAATCATACCTTTATTCTTGGCAGCCTTGAATATTGGACAATTTCTCTTCCAATGTCCTTTCTCACCACAATGGAAACACTTTCCTTTGATCTTCTTTCCTTTATCAGCAACCCCTAAGGCAATTTGTTTACCTTTTTGCTTGGTGAAGTCCTTCTTCTTCTTCTTTTTACCCTTGCCTTTCGACTTAGGTTAAGAAGTAGAAGCTTCACTAACATTGGCTTCAACATTGGAAGTACCAAGAATGCCTTCTGCTGCTACCATTTCATTCATTAATTCAGACAAGGTATAAATCTTTTTGTTCATATTATAGTTAAGTTTGAATTCCTTGAATGATTCTAGTAGTGACTGGAGTATCATATCCACTTGGGATTCTCCATCAATATCGGCACCTAAAACTTCCAATGTATTCAGATTGGAGATCATTATAAGACAATGCTCCCTCACTAAAGTACCTTCAGCCATTTTAGTATTATAAATTTGCCTCATGGTCTCTTGCCTTGTAGAAAGGCCTTGCTCACCAAACATCTCCTTCAGACTTAGCATGATGTCTGAAACTAGTTCTACATCCTGCATTTGATGCTGTAGAACATTTGAGATAGATGCTAGGATGTAGCACTTGGCCATCTTATTAGATTTCTGCCAACGATCATATCATTGTTTTTCCTCAGGAAGAGCATCTAATGAAGGAAAGCTGGGACATGGTTTAGTAAGAACATATTTATGCTCTTCAGCAGTAAGAACAATGTCCAAATTTCTTTTCCAGTCAACACAGTTGGATCCAGTCAGTTTGTTTTGATTAAGAATAGTAACAAGTGGGCTAAATGATGCCATGTTCTAAATCTGAAAACAATAAACAAGAATATAATCAATAAACTGAACATTATCTATTTAGCATATAAACATATATTATGGAACCTTAATAAAACCATAATATAATATATGCAATGACAATCCAATCCCGCAATTAATATTCCTTGGAAGCGAGGTCATACCAATCACTATGATTAGGTGAGAAACATTCTCATTATTAATGCTATCATGGTAACTCTTACCAAACAAAAATAATTTGTCGTTTTCCCTTCAACCTCTAAGTAATAATGACATAGCTCCGAAGGGAGGTTAACATTACACTTAGTCTAGTGTACACCATTGCCTAGAATCAATGTGAATAACCAAGTAACTCCATGGAAGCGTGGTCGTTCTCAATGTAAAAACACATTTCATCTATCTTTAAGAAGTTTAACATGTAGTACCATGAATCAAACACCCTCCGAAGGGAGCAAGGCATGTACGCTAAGGCGAGGTGCTTAATCACACTACTTTAAACTGACAATGGAGGCTGTGAGATGCAAGCCTTGTATACCTCTCCCACTAGATGTTTTAAAATAAAGGTTTTTAATTTTGAAACATGCATAATCTAATTACACATAGCCTTGCTATTTCTACATGTGAAAACACTTAGAAAAAATTCTGATATTCTTTCTTTCGATCGATCGATAGTGCCCCTTGATCGATCAAAAAAATTAAGAAATTCAAACTTGATCACCTGACTCCTTCAATTGATACTCGATCGCCTCTCGATTGATCGAAAAACAAATTCGATCGATCGACTAACAATCGAAAATCAATCTATTTAAAAAGTCAAATCACTGTTTCACTCGATCGATCGAAAGTTTGATTGATCGAAAATTGTGAAACTCGAATTTCTAGAAATTTTTCTAAGGCAGTTTTCTTCCTTTTTTCATGAACAAACATTCAACATATGAACATTACAGAGAGTGATTGATGTCAGAACTGAATTCTATTGATGCTATAGCCTTAAAATTCAATTTAACGTACTTAAATTTAAATTTAAAAAACATCATAACATCAATTTCAGTTTTCATCAAATCATAGTTTTAACAATATGCAAAAAATTAAAACATAATCTTCTAACAATATGAAACTATCATCTCTAATTCTAAAATTCACAAAACATGTTATACAATTCGAAATTGATGACCGCTCTGATACCATTTGATGGAAATAAATGTGAACACAGCGAAAAAATAACGGATCTACATCGTTCAAAATTGACAACATGCATTAAGTAAATTTCAGAATTTGAGAACAAGAGAGCGTACCTTGAAGCGGTGAATTTCAAAACCGAAGATTGAAGCACTTAGGAATACTTTTAATCTTCACTCCAATTCCACTAACGCTCAAGAAGTATGGACTCTCAATTGGTTACAAAGGGATGGTTAGATAGTGACATACACTCACTTCCACACCATTACAATGTTGTTTTTCTCACTCTCAAAATTCTGTACATTTTTCCCTTTGTATCTAACCAATTATCTAATTGGGCTGGCCTTTTGGGCCTTTCCAATTGGGCTTAAGTGTGTGGCTTGGAGTGGGACCAAAAGGGACCAATAAGACACTAGCTCCAATGGGTTTTGGGCTTTTCTGTCAACTCTTGACAAGTCCAAAGTTACCATTAACTATATTTAATATCACTATATAAATATAGTTGCACTCTAGGCCTTATCTATAAATTATATCCTAAGACTTTATTATACGTGCAACCTCTTCATAAAATATTCGTAGTAATACAAAGTCATTAATGTAGACTGCCACTTTGTAAATTACTACATCTTAATCCTTGAGTACCCGGTTTAATCCTTTAATGTTATTCATTATATATTTATAAAATCCAATTCCATAAATATATACTTTAGTCTTACGAAAGTGGTTAGGCCTAACTCTCTGAATAACAAACTCATTAAACTTATTTCAAGGGAATACTTTATATCTCCGTTAAGAGACTATGAATTCCATCTTGAGAATACATGTTCCATCAATACTAAATGTGGCTGTCCAATATACTGAGGTTTTGACCATTACTATAGATCTCACTCCTGATATATCAAAGCAACCTACACTTTATGATCAGGTCTATTATTCTCTCAGGATTAAGAGTTCATGCAAATACAAGTCGTAAGATTTATTATTCATATGACAGTCTTTAGGAAAATAATAAATCTTACAGCAGTTCAGTTCAATATGTCTTAACTCTTAAAACATATTAACACATCAACCAGAAGTCTCAACTTCCATGATCAAGATAAATCATCGTGGTTGATATGTTATAGTCTTCGCAGATGAAATGCCCAATTTCATCACCAACTACGAACTATAATTCTAAGTTTACAAAGAACTTATGATTTATATCTTCTGTGACTTTTCACATAAATCACATACTATGAATCTCATGGACTAAATGATAATGTTCGAATATTCATGTTACCATTATTTCAGATAATAATAAAACAAATTCATTAAACACAATATTAAGTCATACATAATGTCATACACAATGTCAAACTTAATATCATATATAGCATCATACAATAGGATTTAAGGGCACTAATCTTAAAATTCTACTTGAGGTAGTAATAGGATGTTAGTGGTCTAAGTCACTACTGTAAAACTTCAATTCTTTCATAGTGGATCTATTTTACCTTGAGGATAGCTAGGTTAAATCCTCACCAGGTTTTTTTTACTGGTTTGGTTTTCTTGGGTTATCATATCGTATGTTCTTTATATTTCCACACTGCTTTACATGATATGATTGTTTTGTTATAACCTAGATTTGAATAATTTACCTAAGTAATCACTTGGCTAAATAACTATGTTAAACAACTTGTGTTTTAAAGGGTCTAAAAACGTACGTACAGCATAGATAACTAGAATCCACTAAATAATAGCCACCTAACAAAAAAATAATAAGATAGAGAGAAGTATGACATGGTGAACGAATTAAACTTAAAAATTGTAAATATGTAAGTGAAGCAACAATATATCTTACCAGATGGAGGCCATGGGAAATTATTTTCTGGCCTTTGAAGTGCATCTAAGAATACTCGTGAGTCATTGGCTGTACCCTCCCAACCCATGTAAACAAACGTAAACTTCATATCAAAATCAAATGCACACATTATATTATGGGCGATTGTGGCCTTTCTATTCCTATAGCTGACTTGCTTTGATGCTAGAGCCCATGCACTGATATATGTTCCATTAATTGTGCCTATACATTTCAAGAAAAAATATAAACACAAGTATTAACATATGCAAGCAAATAATATTTGTATGATAAAATGAACAGTATTTTGGGATTACCTTGAAATATGGAAAGAACTTGGCATTGTTAGCAATTTGTGGATGCAGTTCATTGCTTTGAGAAGGAGTATAATGAATTTTCCCAGGCGGCATATTGCTCTTACAATTTCCGTAAATTGCCTGTTCACTGTCTCAGTTGAGTGTTGAAAACGATCTACTATTAGCCTTATCCTCACATTATGTCCCACTATTAATAGGAACATAGTAACTGCCTCCTCCATTGTGATCCAGCGTGAGTTTGTTAAGAATTTATATGTTCTCAAATAGTTACAAAGACTTGTAAATGTTGGCCTATCCATGCGGAATAACTCATAACATGTTCAAGGATTGCCATTCAATATCTCTTTTATAAATGCATTACCGGTCAACATAGAGATACGTTGAGGCTCCTTAGGAATATAGTTGTTTTTATTCTCAACAAACATTAGTAGGAAGAACATATCATCCTCCTCTTCCTCATTTGAAAAGGGTGAACTACTATAATAATTTGGTTCAACATTCATCCTGAAGAATTAAACAGCAAATTTGTTCTCAAATAGTGCTTTTTATTAACATAAATAAAATATAATCAACATTTAAAAAAAAAAAAAAAAGGATTACCATAAAATAATAATAAACCATCATTTAACAACATTAAATAACAATAGAATAGTACCAAATCATAGTTCAAAGACATTAAAATAAACATAATCTAATAGGAAATTATTGTTTTGACATAATCCCCTATAGCCTACCCAACCAAACCATCCTCCTGGCAAAACTCATGTTAACAAAGATCTCTCTATTATTAGGATCCTACTTGAACTTCTCAACAACTTTCATAAATATTTCATCATTGACTTCTTCCGTGGTCTCAAAGATATTAATGCACTTGCCTAAAAAGAAGTCATTTGTAGGTGCAGTACTGCTACTAACTTCATCAATGGTATACCTCTTATGCCTCTCAACCTTTGCTTTAGATGCCTCTATCCTAGCCTTAGTGGCCTCAGCCATTGATTGTAAGGCATCATTCATTTAGGAGCTTATTAACTCTCGCTTACTCTTACTAGGACGCTCATCACAACTATCACTAGGACGTTTGCTCAATCGGATTGTAATGTCAGACTCAAGGATTGCCATGACAAGGTCTTGGGTAGTACTTTCTAAATTAACATGAACTCCCCCATGAATGAGTCGTTCTTCCAATGCATTCTCTTTATTTAAATTAGGAGGGTCTTGGGTGGATGCACAGTGTAAGGCCCCAGTAGCTATAAACTTATTAAATATAAGTCCAAGCAAATTATAATTTGAAAGTCCTTTGGTTCGAAACATCTTTGCCTTAGGATGTGCCTAAACATATAAAGTCATCTAGTAAGAAAAAAAATGATGGGGGATAATGTGTCAAAATAAAACACTGTATTGTATTCAAAGATATTTACCCGACAATAATTTTGCCATGACTCCTCAAGTGCATAAACAGTGTTCGTTTCAGCATCCCAACCAAAACCAGTTTAATTTATGAGAGTAGAAAACTCATGGTGTAGTAAATGCATTCTATTAAACTTCCCTATGAATTGAGTCATTGTAAAACTCCATTTACCTAATTCATTCAATGTAGTTAACATTTTCTTCCAAGTATCGAAACTGGATTGCCCATCTGCCATATTTCCCTTATTGATTTCTTTTAGCATTATGTCAATAAATAGTTTCTCAAGTTGTGGTGTCCAAAGGTTATCTTCATCAATTGAATTGTTTCCTTTCATCTATTATAATACAATGAAACATGGAAACAACTAAGGAACAACCTTTATAAACACAACCATCAAATACAACTAAGGAATAGCTTCTCATGGACATCATTTTTCATTCTATATATATTGATAGGAACTTATTTTCTTTTCTTTATTTTTGACCTTAAAAAGATAGAAATTTTTATAACTTGTCAATAAAAATTACAAAGAAGCATTACATCAAACAGCTTGTGTGCTACTCTATAATAACATGTGTATAACCTTAACAATTGAAACACAACAATAACTTATAATTGGACAAATTCATATGAAACACAGAAATACTCATTTGATTATAACCATTAACCTCACATTAACAATTGACACTCAACAACAACAGATTGGGATCTTGAGTTTTTTTTTTTTTTTCAAAGCAAAATCTTTTAAATTCAAATCATATATACTGTTAATTTCAAATCATTCTCAACAAGAGCCAACAACAATAGCAACTACAAACACAAAACAGCAACAACCTTCCACCACAACCAGACAAACCCTCCAAAACTCCAAAAACAGAACCCAAAACCACAACAACAAACACTAAAAGCAACCTCCTTTCTTTCACAAACCCAAAGCTACAGAAAAATCCTACCTTGCTCATATATATGAGACCCTAAACAGCTATTCTCAATAGTAGCCAATAACAACAACAAACAACAGTCACAAGAAATTTCAACAAGCAAAAATAACCAACAAGCAAAGACAATCCCAAGCAACATCAAGGCAACAACTTCAACCTAAAAAAAGAGAGAAGAGGATAGAGCATTGCAGAGACCACCCAATAATTTTTTCTCACTCTATTCTTACTCTCATTTTTCTTTCTTTTCTAATTTTAGTTCAAAGTCTAACCAAAAGTTTGTTCCTTTTTTAGCTATCAACAGAGCACAGAAACAGAGCATATTAGATAGCTAAAGAAACAAAGGGTAATGAACAAGAAAATAGGGGAGGTAACACTCAACCTTTTCCATAGCATTTTACTTTCAATCTGTGCAATGCTTCCTAGCCTCTACATGCTCAAATACCTATATTTGAACACACATACATATCATATTTATTGTTTATTCACACAAGCATGCATTTTTTTTAACACAAAAACCCACTGTCATTCACATACCTAAACACAAGACACACACGGCTACACCATAGAGCCCACAAGAGTACCAACATGGCCAAAGCAAACCCGAAACCCCAAAATCCTAAACCAAACACACACAGAAAATACCCATTTTGAATAAACTCAGAGGTCCCAAATTCAATGCACATACACAGATTCACACCCATAGAGAAACCCACTTATTAATAAAAATTACAAAGAAGCATTACATCAAACAGCTTGTGCGCTGCTCTATAATAACAGCAAACAAGAAATCAGCAAGGGCCCTAGTAACAAACTGTGCTATATGCACAAGCTAACATGCTCCAGAAAATAGAGGCACAGCAGATTACATTACGTAAAATACACACCAATGCTCTAGCAATTTCATAATAATCCATAAACAAAGAAAAAAGGAAAAGACTCATACCTTTAAGTGATTGGGTCCCTAAAATTATGAAATACTTCCCTAAATCTAAAAGACCTGCTACATCATGCACACAAAAAAAAAAAAAAAAAAAAAAAAACAAAAAAACGTAGAGTGAGATAATGAATAGAAAAGGAGTAGTAGAATCTACTGAAAAACAAAAAGCAGTCATGAAGGACAATCTGGCGAAGACCAATCACTTACCTTACAAGTGATTCTCTCAATCAAGGTTTTCTCTATGAGGAAGATGGAGCAAGGGGACGCGCAGAGGAAGATATAACGGGTTCATCAGATACAATTTAGGCACTAAATATTGTGTGAAAAAAAAAGTGGAAGCGCGGGAAAAGTTTTTGTCAGTCATGTGGATCGAACCAGTGTGCTGGTTCATTAATAGCCATGTAATAGTGTGTTTTAGCATGTTTTATAAGGAGAGTGAAAACTAAAAAATAAAAACAAGTTAAGTCCTATTTTCAGTTTCCTTCACGATATGAAAATTGAAAATAGTTTTTGATTTTTTCCTAAGATAAGTTACCAAACAAGTTTTCTATTTTTTGAAAATAGAAAACTGAGGAAAAAAAACGGTTACCAAACATAGCCTTAATTGTTTTATCAATTTTCTATAAAATTTTTTAAAAAATAGTTCCTAACTAAACCAATGCCCTTAAAACATTCGTTAACATTTCCTATTAAAAAAAAAACATTATTTTTTAGTTTTTCCAGAAGAATTGCCCATATATCAATCTGTTCTATACTTTCTAAAAAAGCTAAGCTGGCCATGGAATTTGCAATATGAAACGCCTTACTAATCATTGAGCCATGAGAATCTTCAAAATGTGGAAGTGGTGCAAAATGAATGACTTAGAGCATTAGCATCTGGAATTTACAAAAAATTATATTTTACCATGTCAAAATCCACTTTATCATTTATACCATACCATTTTCCAACCCACCTAACATCCCAACTTTTATTTTCTTATGCAATACATTAAAATAAAATATTTACACAATAAAATGTATTTCTCTCTCTCTCTCTCTCTCTCTCTCTCTCTCATCACCTCCATCACCACTATGAAGACCCAAAACCCTAGCATAGTTTATCAAAAAAAAAAAAAAAAAAAAAAAAAAAAAAAAAACCTCATTGACCCACCATCAACACAGTTTATCAAAAACCCAAAAGAAAATCCACTGATCCACCATCAACAACACACGCCGATCCACCTAACCCACCAAGTAAACCCACCAAACTTAGCCCCAGACCCACCGTGCCACCACAACCCACGGCCCACCACACCAATGCCGCCACGATCCACTGCCGAAACTAAGCCCCAAACCCATGGCCAAAACCGATTAGTAAACCCATCACCACCCATAACCAAATCCAATTTGCAAACCCACAACCACGCCGATCTCGCCGCCACAACAACTACCAAATCCTTGATCACGCCGATCTCGCCCAGAGAATCCTACAAACCCCAACCACGCCTAAAACCCATGAACAAACCCGCTTGGTCTGAGATGAGCTATGGAGAGAAAGAATGAGAGAAAGGCTTGCATGCAGTGGTGGGTCAGCAAAGACTGAAGATGGGTCGGCGAAGATTAAGAAGTGGTGAAATGATGAAGTGATGAAGCCTGAAGATTGAAGAGAGAGTGATGAAGAGGCAAAGAAATGAGAGAGAGAGATGTAGGAGACGGAGAAGTGGGAGACAGCTAGAGGAGAGAGAAGGAAATTAGTAAAAACTAAATACAAGCTACTGCAGTACCATCTTACATATAAGATGGTACTGTAGCAGTATTCTAAAAAAAAATTACAATTAGCAGTTCGGATGGAGCTTGGTTTTTGTGTTTTAATGGTAAAATTTGCCAACATATGGCATTTGGCCGTCCTAGTGTGAATGCTCTTACAAGTTGAATGTCAATGCTTTGAATGTAGAATGAGTTTCTTGACCTTTACAATCACATACCTCACGAGTCACGAATGCTTTAGCCACATTTATGGGGTGTAAACATAGTTGTCAAAATCGCGATCCATTTTACGATCCCACCTCACCAAAAAGTTTAAAATCGTAGCAAGATTGCAAAAATGATAGGATTGTGTAGGATCGTATGGGATCCTACCGATCCTACCATCTAGCTTGATTTTTTTTTTTTTTTTTTTTTTTTAAGTGGGATTCATTTGGGTAAGATAATCCACCTAAACCCACAAGCCCAACGGGTTATCAGAAGCCCAATAATGAATTGAAGTCCCAAATTTATCCCTATGTCAACATAAAATCTCAAAAAAAAAAACCTATAGTACTTAAGTTTAACATTTTCAAAAACAAAACCTAAAATATTGAGAAACACTAAGCTCCAACACCTCTGTCCCATGCCTCCTCAGTCCTCTATCAAAAACCCAGCACCTCTCATCCCTCTCAATGGTGAGCCATCACTGCCTTTAAGCTTTCTTAAGTTTAACATTTAAAAAAAAAAATCCTAAAATATTTAGAAACATTCAGCTCCAGCACCTCAATCCCGCACCTCCTCAGTCCTCTGTCAAAAACCCAGCACCTCTCAGCCCTCTCAATGATGTTGCCGTGAGCCATCGCTACCTTTAAGCTTTTTGGTAACTAGCCTAACTTATTTTGGATTTGGAACTTAGAATTTGGAAAACATTTTCCATATGTGTTGATAATATTTTGGTACTTAGTTGCTAATTAAACATGTATTAAACTTTTTAAATACATTATGTTAAAAGTTAAATATATTTTGTTTCGTTAGAATGACATAAGAGCGATATAGTGCGTGCAAATTACATTTTATGATGCAATTGTTTTTTTTTTTTTAATGGATGGATTCATATTTTAAGTAATTATATAACATACAAAGTCACTATCAATAAGTTTTTTGCTTAAAATATGAAAATAGGTAGGATCTTACGATTCACGATCCGATCCTACGATCCACGATTCTACCTACCTCCCACGATCCTATGTAGAATCCCGATTTTGACAACCTTGGGTGTAAAACAAACAACCTCATCCCCAAAATGAATGGTTTGGAATTGCTTTATCCCCAAGAGAACTTTATTTATCAGTAAACAACCTCTCACACAAGCAAATGCCATTGCATAAAAATACACTAACTTTAACTACCTTTGCTTTGAATGTCTCAAAGTGGATTTTTTTTTTCAACATTCGCCAACATACTATCCCATGCTTCTTTTACTGATGTCATTACCTTTATGCCAAATTAATTGGCACAAACTGTAAGAATTATGCTAGCACAGATGGCTTTAGGTGAGCTCATTAAAGGAAGTGACAAAATGATTGAACAACTTGATTATATATTGTATGGTTTGTCTTGTTGCTGTAGTGAAAAATTGCGGTGTGTTGAATCAGTACGTAGGCCTTATAAGTTAAAACTAAAAGGCAAAAGAGAATTATTAGATTTGGATCTCTGGAAAGTCCAATGGTTTGAGAGAGAAATTGAGCCCAACCCATTGGGCGGAAATGAATGAATTGAACTTTGTAAAGCCCACTTTGAAAGTGAAAGTAGAAGAAGAAGAAGAAAAAGAAAAAGATAAATAAGGAAGGTGCGGTGAGCGTGGATCGAACACGCGACCTTCAGATCTTCAGTCTGACGCTCTCCCAACTGAGCTATCCCCGCAAACACCAATTGCACCAGCCGGGAATCGAACCCGGGTCTGTACCGTGGCAGGGTACTATTCTACCACTAGACCACTGGTGCTTCTTGTTCTATTACTCTAGAAAAGAATACTAATTTAGATTCTATTCTCATGCTGGAGAGAGTATGACTGCAAGTGCAAACATTCAATTATCCCAGAAAAATGAGTGTAACAGAATTCCAAACATTACTGACATCGTATTAAATGCCTTTTCGCAATAACCAATCAAATGAAATGAGATTAAACTTGGAGGGTTCGTTGACCTTGCTTATGGTTTTCCTCTCGAAGATGTTTCAAATTTTTATGATCCCTAATTAGATTGTTGGCCTTGATAATTAATCCAACAGCAAGTTAATGGTCTGGTCCACAATGCTCGATGGATCATTTTTTTTTCTTTTTCGAGGCCTTAGCTGCTGCACGGGCTTTGGAGTTTGCTGCTAAATTAGGAATCGAACATGCTGTTTTGGAAGGTGATTCTTTGATGTTGATTCAAGCTCTGAAAAATGGTTGTGTTGATCTGTTTCCTTGTGGTTTGCTTTTGGATGATGTTCGATATAGGTCTATTTTGTTTTACTCAATTGCATTACTCTCATGTTAAAAGAAAAGGCAATAAGGTAACTCATTGTCTTACTCGATATTCTATTAATGTGCTAGGTTTTTAATTTGGATAGAGGATGTTCCACCCCAATTTTTTCCTGTACCCCAAGCTAATTTAGCCGGTATTTTTTAATTTTTTTAATGCATTGTCTTGTTCCTCCAAAAAAAAAAAAAATCCATCATTGGTTGTGATAATTAAAATTATATTTCATCATTTCTCTATCAAAGATTACTTACCGTGCTACAATATTATAGCTTCCTTTTCTTAGATTCCTTCTTTTCAATGGATGACAATTATTTATTATATTATTTATCCCTAAAGAATATATGATATATACATATAGAGTAGAATACTTTATGTAATTCTAAATAATACTAAATAACTTACTAATCTTTTATTGAGTCAACATTTTTGTCTACCCAATAGTAGTTGTATTAAATATTTTCTAAACACATAATTATGCATGTCAAATTTCACGTTAATAGGATATTATTTATAATCCAATTGGAAACTTATATTTTTTTAAAAAAAAAATTTAAAGTTTAAGAAAACTCTTAACATTTTGAAATGAAACAGTTTTTAATCTCCAATAATATTTAACAAAAAATTAATGAATTGGAAAATCATCCAATCCAATAAAAGATTTGACAAAAATATTGAATGATATAACATTGTCTAAAAAGTACACAATGTATAACTTATAAACACACATGAAAATGAAAATATTTAGTACTGTAGTATTTATCATGTGTACCTTTGAACCTAGTCACTATAGTAGAAAATCTATTCACACCAATGAATGAATATTATAAACCAATATAAATGATCCAACCAAAAGCACAATATCAATTATCAAAAAACATGATATCTTTTTATAGGAAATGTCATTTACTTAGCCGTTTGATCATTAGGAAGTAATAGCAACAGCTTACACGCTAAGTAGGGGACTTCTTTTGACATACTGAATTGCAATTTTCAAATATTCGAGGTTTTCTAAGCCAAAAATCCTCCAAGGCACGTAGTATATGGCAGGTCTCTCTCCAGCATTCTCAAGAAAATGACACATTAGTGTTACAACTGATAATGCCGAAAATTGTCAATAAGTTACACAGTTCTCACGTGCTCGAGACAACATCTACAGAACACAGAAAAGAAGACCTTAAGAGAGTACCAGTGTGGTACCGGCTAAATACCCTCTGAAAGTCAAGTTAAAGAACTTTCACAACTCTAGAGTGCTAGAACTGGGAGAAATTATGCGTGCCTTAGTTTGTGAAGGCTTTGGGATTTTTATAGTTGTGGAGAGTTGACATTAGTTTCTTGGCAAAGAGGGTCTTTCCTTGTGGGGAAGATCCTTGTTAATGCACGTATTTCACGTGATCTTTTCATTATAGGGACTCGTTTGATTAGGGTTAACTGTGGGGCATAAGTTGTTTCCTTATATATCTATTCGTGGAGCCCAAGCAAATAGCCATGCTGGATCCGTCGAGAGCTTTTTCACTCCCGTCAGCTTCCTTTCGTCAACTTTCTATTATGTCCAAGTGGTCTGGTCGTCCAACTGAGAGCTGTCGGTTTAGGGGCAGAGTCGTCATCCTCTGTATAGTAAAGCCGATGGGTTCCTTGAGCCCGACAGTTTTATGTGAACAAGACTATTGTCTCTCAAATTAACCCTTATCAACAACATTAATCATTGCCTATAAATCTCATGGCCATTTTGGAATTGTTGTGCATTGAAAGATCGATCCACCTCTATACTCACTAAGATATCACTTTGGTACCATGGCTTATGCAAGCCAAAGTTATTTCCTCTGCTTGGCCTCTCTCTTAATGTTGGCCATTGGTACCTCACAAGTGTTGTGCCGCCCCCTTGATGAGCAAAACATGTTCACAAAGCATGAGGAATGGATGGCTCAACATGGACGCATTTACAAAGACATGGATGAAAAAGAGAGACGCTATATGATATTCGAGAAAAATGTGGAATGGATAGAAGCTTTTAACAAAGGCTTGGACCAAAAATACACATTGAATGTAAACAAATTAGCAGACCTAACCAGTGAGGAGTATCGTGCTATGCTTAATGGCTAAAATATGCAATCCTCTGAATTACTGCACACCTCCTTGAAAGCTACATCTTTTAGATATGGGAATGTGACGATGTGCCACCCTCTATAGACGGGAGACAGAAGGGTGCTGTGACTCCTATCAAAGACCGAGGATCGTGTGGTAAGTGATCATTTATAAGAGCAAATAGATTCTTTCACTCTCTCTTTTGATTTTTATAAATCATTACTGTAAATTGTGTTTTTAGACTCAAATATAAGTATGTTCGGTTTTGGTCTCTCAATTTTAAGATGATCGATTTTGGACCTTCGAATTTTTTAAATGTAATAATTAAGTGCCTTTGTCTATTTTAATTTTTCTAATAACTAGCTTGTAACCTCATGCATATGCATAGATATACTTAAAGATATACAATAAGATGCATAATATAATTCACCCATATATATAACTGAAATACTCTTAATAATCATTTTTATATTTTGTTAATTTTTTAAAAAAATTTGTAAGGATATTATCAGGTATAAAACTCTTTGGTTTTTGTACTTAAAAACTCACTTGGATAAATATTTATGATGTGGTCCCACATTTGATTCTAAAATTAAGAAATAAAACTCTTTGAGAATAAAAAATTTAAGACACATGGCACAAAATTAGAACTCTAATTTGGAATTCTAATTTGAGTTTCTCTCAACTTCATCTATTATTATATATAGATAGATTATATCATAGTAATGCTAAATTGCTAATTGGTCACTTTCATTTTGTTATTTAGGATGTTGCTGGGCACTTTCAGCAGTGGCAACTATGGAAGGGATTAACCAGCTTAAAACTGGTAATTTAACTTCTCTATTTGAGCAAGAACTTGTGGATTGTGACACTAAAGACCAAGGTTGTGAAGGCGGTTTAATGGACAATGCCTTCCAATTCGTCCTACATAATTCTAGACTCACAACTGAAGCCAACTACCCCTATAAGGGAGTGGGTGGCACTTGTAACCCCAAGAAGACAACTAATCATTCAGCCACAATAACTGGTTATGAAGTGTAAAGTTGTGATTTCCAATTATATTATGTTGGCTTTAATTTCGTGCCAAATTTGATTGTAATTTCTTCAATCATTTTCCCTGTATGTATGTGGGTTTATTTGTAAGGGATAAGTGTGAGAGATCAGTGAAGAATCAAGCTTCAAAAGTTGAATAAATGGATTTCACGACTAGCTCACGAGTAGCTCACGATAAGCAACCCGTGAGAAAGCCACGTGTAGAGCACATGACTGGAAGATGAAGAGTCATGTCAGGCTATCAATTTCGTGACTATCTTGCGAGAATGGTCAACCTGCGAAGGACCCATGAAAGTTTCTGTTTGGCAAAAAGTTGTATTTTACTTTACCAAGTCTTTACTCATGCTATATATACCCTCATTAGCCACAAATTGTAAGGAGTGCTTTTTGAGAGAAAACCCTAGAAAATACACTTGAGAGTTAGAGATTATTATACTCACAATCATCTACACATTTCCTTGTGATTTTCCTCAATACCTACCTCTCCATCTCTAGATCTTTGAGAGGTTGCTAGCCTAAACACTTACCATACCCATTCTATAAAGTGAGATTTTGGTGTTGCTGGGAAGCATTAGAAGGAGTTATTCATTGGCGGATGCAATCGGACTGAATTGCGCGATCCGAAAAGCTAGAAAAGACAAGATTCTGAGAAGTTTGTTAGTAATAGGAGCTTGAAGGGCTTAGGTACATAGGGTAAACTAGGCTTGAAGGGTCTTTTGTTATTCATGTACTCCAACTTTATTCTCTAGTGGATCAATTTCGACTTGAAGGGTCATAAAGAAGTTTTTCATCGAGCTCTTCGATTTCCTCTTCGATAACATGTCTCGGTGTTATCTTGTGTTTGCATCTCTTCCCTACTCTTTAAGCTTTAATTTTTTTGTTAATGATAGATGAGTATGGCTTAAGGTAGAGTTATCGGTTCATTGCACTTATTTACTCTTGTTTCGCACCTAGGCTGTGTTTGGGTCCCATAAAATATTTTCTAGAAAATAGCCTATTTTCTGGAAATGCTATTTTCGGAAAAGGAAAATATTTTCAAGTGTTTGGTTGCATTATGAAAATTGTTGTAGAAAATGTTTTCATGTGTTTGGTTCTATTCTGAAAATGCTATTTTCCTACAAATTTTTCACATTTTCTCAGCTATTTTCTCAGCATCCAAACAAATTTTATTTAAAAAAAATTTCAAAATCACAGCCAAATCCCAATCCGCAAAACAAATCACAGCCAAATCCCAACACCACACACCACCGAAACTCAATTCAACCCACGGCAACAAACTCCAACAATCAAAAGCCACAACCACCAAAACACCACCACTACAACAACAACAAAAATCAAACTTAAAAAAACAAAACTAAGAGATCGAGGAAGAGAGAGTGATCATTCGATCAAAAATGGATGGAAAGGGAGAGATCAGTCATGGGTCATGGGCGACGAGATCGGTCATGGGTAACAACGAGATCGAGACAAGATTGAGAGGGCGACGAGATCGAGCGGAGGCGAGATTGAGCGGCGCGGTGTGTGATCGTCGGACTGGAGCGTTGGGTTCGCCGACGATGTCGAAGGCGTGATCTAAGTCATTTGGGTTCGCCGGTGTGGTGCTCCCTCTTCTTCCTCTCTCTCTCTCTCTCTCTCTCTCTCTCTCTCTCTCTCTCTCTCTCCGGAAATCATTTGAACTGAAAATAGGAACTGAAATGAATTTCCGAAGTCAAAGCATATTTTTTACGGTCAACCGAAAAGCATTTCCGGAAAAGCCTATTTTCAAAGCCAACCAAACAGCCTATTTTACGCAAAATGATTTCCTGAAACCATTTACAACCAAAACAAACGGAGCCTTAGTCTAAGTTAGAGTAAAAGCAATCTAGCCATAATTTTTATTTGGGACTGAACAAGCTCTTGTGTTTTAGCACAAATCCGTGCTTTCAAAGATGTGCCTACTAATGATGAGAAGGCTTTGTTACAAGCTTTCGCCAACCAACCAATCTCAATCGCCATTAATGTTGGTAAAGATGCTTTCCGTTTCTATTCAAGTGGCATTTTCACTGGCAAATGTGGTACAAGCCTAGATCATGGTGTCACAACAGTTGGGTATGGTATTGATACTAATGGGACTAAGTATTGGTAGGTGAAAAATTCATGGGGCATAAGATGGGGTGAGGGTGGCTATATAAGGATGCAAAGGGACATTGCTGCTAAGGAAGGACTTTGTGAAATTGCCATGAAAGCTTCTTATCCAACAGCATGAAAAAAGAATTATAGTTAGGTCTCATATTAAATTATAGATGTGTCAATAATCAAATAATAATCAAATAAATTTTTTAGTTCTATAACCTTGAAGAAATGCTAAGCTTTTGTAAGTGAATCACAAGAAAGCTACTAAAGATTCTAGAGCAAATACTTAGAGAGAGAGAGAGCGAGAGTTGATATTTTCATTATATGAGAAATTTACATAGTACACAAATATATATATATATATATTCAACCAAAGAATCCAAAAATCTTAGATCACTTATAAATATCTTCTAGAAAAATCCTCTAACAACCAAAACAGAATTTTCCGCTCAAACTCATGCCATAACTAACTTCTTGAAAACTAACTAACTGTTGCTTTGCTAGCATGAGATGAAACACCCCATGTGCCTAAGTTAGGACTGCTTCTGATGAAATGCACTGTTTGAATTAGTTGATACACATGTTATCTCTTAATGGTGTCATTTACCTGATCATCTTCAACATCCGCCCTCAAACAAATGGGGGAGGAACAAGAAATGAGTTTGTCTTTGAACAGAAGAAAGAGATGAGCAGCCAAAGGTTTAAACACATCTACAAGATTGTCCTTGCCAAATACGAATCGAACACAAAGATCATGGTGAAGAATCGTTTCTCGAACAAAGTGATAGTCCACCTTGATATGCTTGGCATGTGCATGAAACATTGGATTGGAAGCAAGAGCAATAGCAGAGACATTGTCACACCAAAGAACTGGAATATGATGAAGAAAAAGATGAAGCTCACGAAATAATGTTTTGAGCCGAGAAAGCTTAATAACTGTAGTGGCCAGTGCACGATACTCAACTTCAGTGGAGGACTTGGAAACCGTGGTTTGCTTTATAGATGACCATGAGATAGGATTAGACCCCAAAAACACAATGAAACCAGTAGTAGATTTCCTATCAAATGGATCCCCTACCGAATCAACATCAGTAAAGGCAGATAAAATGAGAGGACCACGAGAAAGGTGAACACCATGAGTAAGGGTACCTCTAACATAACAAATTACTTTCTTTGTAGCCTGTAGGTGGGTAGTAGTAGGAGATTGCATGTGTTAGGGACATATTTGATGTAATTGGCAAATCTTTTGACAAAACGTACTTTACTTGTAATTAGGTAGATTGAGTATGGGTTTAATACTTCAAGAAACAAATGTTCAAGTTTAATATTGAAGTCATGCAAATCTGACCAAGAAACAAGTGAAGAATGTGCTGCTTATTAAAGCTTGACATAATCCTTTCTATCAAGAATTACTGCTGAAGCTCGACATAAGCTCGACACAAGCTATATATGTCGAGAATTACGAAATCAGGTTTTCCAGATCTGATTACACGCATATCCTTGAATATTTGTGTAGGGTTTCTTTTCTCACAATCCTAGACATATATAAGGATTATTTTAAGAGTAGTCACAAGGATATAAGGTGATGTAAAGTAATAATACATGCATATTGTGACCAGAGACAAAAATTGTTTTAGTTCATCATATTCTCTGTAGAAGCTACTACGTCTTTACACCAAGGGTTTTGTTACGGAGCTTCTTGATCTTCACTGTTGATGAACTGAAAAATTTTGTAGCCAACAATCTTCCTCAAGTTGGTGTGTTAGTCATGTACTCGGATTTGTGCATTAAACGGAGAGATTGTCGCTACAATACAAGTACAATTGGGTATGGGGGTAAGAGTTCAACTGTAGGTTGGTATTAGATATTGGGATTCTTTTTACTTGTAACTGCTTGTGATTGGTAATAGTAGATTCTCAGGAGTGGTGACCTTAAATTCACTCAGTGGGGTTTTGCCTTGGTGGTTTTCCCTATTCATTAACAAATCACCTGTGTCAAACTTATTTTACGCTGCATTTAGTTATTTTGTGATTTGTTTGTGCTACCACGCTAGTGCATTTTAAATTAACTTAATTAATTAACTTGGATAATTAATTGATTAATTTACTAAAGGGGTCAATACATTTTTGGCCTATTAGCATGAATTGACATAACTTGTGAACACTGAATGCCAAGTTTAGTCTAGTAAAGGTAAGGTACTATAAAGTCCCAACCATGCTCCTATAAGTTGTTGGATCAGTGAAAAGATACCCAGTGGTAGGAGTAAGACTTGTAGCAAGACATCATGGAGTTTTGGTGGGCTTCGAGTTATGCATATTGAATCAGTGTAAAACATCAAAGGCATATTTGGACTAAGACAAGGTAAGACCAAACCTAGTAGGAGTTATTTGAATACCAAGAAAGTAATTAAGAGGGCCAAGTTCCTTAAGTTCAAAGGTGGAATTGAGAGCATGAACAAGGTTTGAAATTTGAGTAGGAACATTGCCGATGATGATTATATCATCAACATACTAGAGAAGATAGAAAACAGTAGGACCAGAGTGACATACAAATAAAGAAGTATCTGCCAAAGAAGCTACAAACCCAAGATGAAGCAAATGTGAGGTAAACCTCTCAATCTAGGCTCAAGGAACTTGTTTCAAGCCATAAAGAGACTTTAGTAATTTGCAAACATACTGAGGTTTGGATTGATCAATGTAGCCTGAAGGTTGTTGCATATAAACCTCTTCCTTGAGATGACTATGGAGAAAGCATTTGATACATCCAACTATCTCATAAGCCAATTAAAGCTCATTACAATGGCTAGAACTAATCTAACTGTTGCACGTTTGATCACTAGACTAAATATCTCAGTATAATCAATGCCTGTTGCTGATGGAAGCCCTTAGCTACAAGTCTTGCTTTGAAGCAAGCTATGGAGCCATCATTGTGAAGCTTAAGTTTAAAAACCCATTTACATCCCACAAGATTGACATTGGGATGTGGAGGAACAAGCACCTAGGTCTGCTATTTTTGTAGTGCATCAATTCAGCATCTATAGCCTTGCACCAATTTGGATAAGAAGAGGCAATCTTGTAGGTACGAGGTTTAGTGAAAGAATAGTCAAAAATAATTTTATATCAAAGCTTAGGTTTAGAAATTTCACTTTTGGATTTGGTTTGCATAGGATGCTGATTAACAGGAACAATAGGTAAGGGATTAGGATCAATAGGAACAGTAGGTAAATTTGTAGGTGATGAAGTGGGAGTAGCTGGAATAGGTAAAGTGGATTGTGGAATAGGATCAGATGTAGTATGTAACAGTGGAGTTGAAATGTCAAAAATGGAATTGGAAGGGGAAGGGAAGGAATGGAATTCAAAGAAGGCAATGGACCTAAGACAAAAGGTTGATTAAGAGTCTGTTTGAGAACAACTTATTTAGCTGAAACTAAAAATTTTTTGCTGAAAGTATTATAAATAAAGGTAAAAACTAATTGAAACAGTACAGTGAGACCCATGAATAGTACTAAAAAATGAAGTAGGACCCATGAATAGTAGTAAAATAAGGTAAATAGTAAAATAAACTAACTTTAAACTCTAATGCCAAATGCAACCTATGAGAGTAAAAATAGAGAAGATTGGAGAACCAAAGGGACTATGAAGGACGAGGAGATTGTGACTGAGAAGAACATATCAGATTTGGATATGAGAATTTAGTCTCATTAAATAGAACATGTCTAGAGGTATACACACTTTTAGAACTAGGATCAAAACACAAATAACCTTTAGAAGTAGTGGAATATCCTAGAAAAATACATTCTTCAGTTATAGGATCTAGCTTATCAGAGTTATAAGGTCTGAGAAGAGGATAATAGGCACAACCAAACACCTTAAGTTGACTAATATCAGGTTTAGAGTGAAAAAGTAAAGACCAAGGTAAGTGAAAATGCAGAATAGAAGTAGGCAACAATTTGACAAGAAAAATAGCATTTTGGACAGCATAAGGCTAGAAAGTGGAAGGAATAGAAGCTTTAGATAGTAAAATGACAGTGGTTTCAATAAGATGTTTATGTTTCCTTTCCACCAAACCTTTTTGTTGGGGAGTTTATGGGCAGGATAGTTGGTGGAGAATACCATTTGCAGATAGAAAAGATTCAAATGATTTGACATATTCCCCACCACCATCTGATCTCAAAATCTTAATTTTGGAGGAAAATTGAGTTTTAGCCATGGATTTAAACTTGACAAACAGAGAAAAGACTTCATACTTTTTCTTAAGTAATTAAATCCATGTAAAATGAGTATAATGATCAACAAATAGCACATAATATTGGCTATCACTGAGAGATGAAACTGGGGCAAGACCCCATACATTAGAATGCACTGATTCAAAAGGTGAATGTGTAGTGAATTGAGACTAAGTAAAAGGAAGTTTATGCATTTTACCACTGAGGTAATAAGTACAAGATGTGAGATTACACTTATTGGCAAAAAATTTAAACTTTGGAAAAGGAATTGCAAAAGTTGAGCATGTGGATGTCCAAGTCTGTTATGCCAAATTTCCCAAGTGGAAGGTGTAGATGCAACATGATTGCAGACTCTAGACTGAAGAAACAGATTAGAAGCTTTACTAGGGTAGATAGGGTAGACACCTTGCTCATTCTTGCCCTGGTAAAGGACATTCCCTGTGGCCAAAGCCTGAATAGATAGAAGATTTTCATCAAAATAACACCAATACTTATTGTCATGATAGATTTTGTGAACAAAAGCTAGATTTGAAGCTATGGAAGGCACCCTAGGATCATTTTTATGATGAAAAGATGAAGTTTGAATAGGGAATTAAACATTACCTATGTGTGAGATTGGAAGATTTTGACCATTACCAATAGTAAGTTGATCTTGTCCATTGTAAGGCTGAGAAAAGGAGAGTGAATTTAGGCTGGATGTGACATGATCAGTGGCTGCACTAACAGTAAGCCAGGGTTGTTCTTGAGTAATTGCTGCATTTAAAGCAGTACCCATGGCAACTAACTTTGTAGGAGGATGCTTCCCTTGAAAAGCATAGTCCATCCTATGATAACAGTCAATGGTAAGATGACCAATCTTTCCACAAATTTGACAGGTTGGTCTCTCAGTCTTGGGACCTTGAGCTTGTGTTGGAGAAAACTAATTCTACTGATTTTGATTTTGGTGAGTATGGAGAGAATTGATATGGAGAAGAATTGGAACGTCTACCACCTCCATTACCTCTACCTCTATTTCCATTTTTCCCTCTTCCTCTACCATTATACTAATTATATTGATTATCACCTTCAGGTCTAGGAGTAGTATTCATAGCCATTACAAAAGTATCCTTGATATCACTAGTATCATTAAGTGATTCATCTTCTGCACTGAGCAAGGTAGTGAGTTTATCAAAACTTAATTATGTACTCCTTGTACGTATGGCAGATCTAAAAGCATTGTAGTCTTTTGGAAGGCCTTTGGTTGCTTACTCCAACTGCCATCAACTTGTCCCTCACAGCCTTGATTTTCTGCAATTATAGATCTACAGAATCTGTACCTTTTTTGATATTATGGAGTTCTCCTAGGAGGTTTATAATGTGTGACCTTGAAATTGAGGAGAAACAGTTCTCAAGAACCTTCCACACCTCTATTGCTAAGTGGCAACCCATAGAAAGAGCAAGAATTAAAGGTGTAAGTGTTGAGCTAATGAATGTAACTAGATCTTTCTCCTTCGATTTCTAGGTCAAGTAATCAAGATTCACAATTTTTGTGATTGTTCTTGAATAATCTTTGAAAAACTTCTCAGAAATTAGTTGAGTTTCATTAAACAACTCAAACATTGAGTAGGTATCAAGCACCATCGTGATATGTTGCTTCCAAACTCTATATTTTGGACTATCAAGTTTCACTGTCATTATATTTGCCATGTTTGACAATAGCGGAAGAGGTTGATTGACCAAATTGATTAGCGAAGTAGAGGATGAGGACGCCATTGTTGAGGTTAAAGATGACATTGCAGTAGAATCCATCTGTGGCTTTTGTAAGTGAATCACAAGAAAGCTATTGAATATTCTAGAGCAAATACTTAGCGAATGAAGGGAAAAATGAGAGAGAAAGAGAGAGAGAGAGAGAGAGAGAGAGAGAGAGAGAGAGAGAGAGAGATTTGTGAGAAAGAGAAAATTGATATTTTCACTATATGAGAAATTTACATAGTACACGGATATATATAGTCAACCAAAGAATCCAGAAATCTTGGATCACTTATAAATATCTTCCAGAAAAATCCTCTAACAACCAAAACAGAATTTCCCGCTCAAACTCGTGTCGTAACTAACTTCTTGAAAACTAACTAACTGTTGCTTCTGATGAAACGCATCGTTTGAATTAATTGATACACGTGTGTTTAACAGCACATGTTATCTCTTAACGATGTTGTTTACCTGATCATCTTCAACAAACCTGTATTCAATTAGTTCAATACTTGTACCTTTAAAAAATAAAACATTTTGTTTTCATACCTGTAATTTGCATACATAACTGTGAGTGCAATAAGGATCTCATGTATATGGTTGTAGACTAATGGAGTCGCTACCTAGATTAGGTCTAAAAACCATAAATATAGCGTCCTTATGTGGAAGGACTAGTCTTACTACCAGAGTATGAGTTCGGAGTTTAGGTATGAAGGTGGAAAGGTGTTAGACACCCAACCCCACCCAACCCATGTGTCAGCTTCCAGCCATTGTGTCTTACATCTTAATCTCATTAAAAAAGCTCATTCAATATTGTTATCTATACTCACACACATTAGCATACATCTAGCAATCAACATGGCATCAATCATCACAAAAGCCCTAACATACATCTATCATGGCAACTCACATCAAGCCTAGCATACATCTATCATGCATACCATATCAACTCATCCAAGGCAGCAAACAACAAGATATCACAAGGGTAGAAACATAGACATGGCAACATCAAAGAAACATGTGATTGCATTCTAGATATCAAGAACCCATCATCCAACCAAGCATGTTCAACTCATCATTAAATATATATACAATGCATGTTCATATGGATGCATAACTTACCTTACTTACCTTACTACA
This sequence comes from Quercus suber, assembly GCF_002906115.3. NCBI lineage: Eukaryota > Viridiplantae > Streptophyta > Magnoliopsida > Fagales > Fagaceae > Quercus > Quercus suber. The sequence continues at coordinate 318,062 of NW_027069976.1, forward strand.
TCTTAGCGCCTATGCATCAATGAATGGACATGTAAATGCATATGCATGGTATTAACACAAGAAAAGAAAAGAAAACCTAATCTAGCATGTTAAAGTCAAACAAACAATTAAACAGATGAACAAAGACTAAAAATATAAAAATGAGCCAAAATAGAGGCATATGACACAAGGAAATAAAGAAAAAGAAGCAAAAAAAACTCAGATTAGGGATTCTAGGCTGAAGTATGCGTGCACATACATAAGCATGTGTATGCAGCCTAGTTGTATGCATACGCATACTTTAAGCCTACATGCGAATGTAGAATTCTGTGTACACAAACATGCCTCTAGAAACCCTAACCCAGAAACTTAGAAACACAGAAATAAAGTAGAAATGAAAACTAAGGAACTAACAAACCTAACATGCTTCTAATATAAAAATAAACAACTTAAACTAACAACAAAAATATCCAAAATAAATTAAACAAAATCTATTCCTAAACATGCATTGGATCTAATAACAAACAAGAACACACTTAACACATCAAAACATGTTCATTGAAATATCCAAACATTCAACTCTCTAATCAAAATATGGTGAGACATAGCAAATCAAAACCAAACCGGATTAAAATCATATTTCTATAGAATATACAACATATAAATCAATTAAGAACAACAAGAACAAGTTATAAAAGATCCAACTCAAGGAAAAGCCATGAAGGGAGACTCACCTTACTTATGGAAACACACTTGATTGATATCTAACCGACCCCTCAATGACTATAACACAAAGATTAAGTTGAGAGAAGAAGAGAATTAAAGAATACAATAGTTTTTGATAATCATAACTCAAGAACAAGATTAGTTTTGAGAAATCAAATTGGAAAAATAGTTTCTGCCTTAGAACTAACTAAAGAGAGGTTTTTAATTTGTAAAAAATGTGCAAAGGTGCTATGTGTGTGTTTTAGAAAAGAGAATTAGAGTTTTAGAGAATATGGAGGCTAAAACAAGACTCTCTCTAACTAGGGTTTTGATTGAAGACATAAAATGAGTATTTATAAGTTAAAATTAGGGTTTTTAGAATTTTTAATGATCTTTGGACGTTCTCAAGGGTCCATGGGCATCAAAGTATTATATTTTGGGCCCTTAAAATGAAGTTTTAAAACCTAAAAAATCGGACTGCCCAATTGGTCCAACTTCAAATAGTCATAACTCACTTAATATAATTCCAAATTAGGCAAAATTTGTATTCAAATTGAAGCCCAGGATGTCTAATTTCCAATGAAATAAATCGCACTAAAAAATTATTTATTGATCAAAAGTTATGATCAAAACAGTGAGAAAATGTCATTTTTTAATATCGATTTCAAAGCTTGAGCACTTTTGAGTTGTGATTACTTCCAAACTATTGTGAATTCTTTAATTATCCTTGGTTGACATATGTCAAGTACATCATTGGGGTTGGGTACCAAAATTTATTAACGGGTACAAAATGCGGTGTCTACAATGATACATACAGTATCTTTCTAAAGGAAAGTGAACGTTATAGTTGTGTAGGATCCATGTGTTGTGAGAATTACATGAGATATCTGCACATGTGAGTGTTTGTAAAATTTTTCAAGGCGAAAAAAGTATCTTCTCTCTTTTCAATCTAAAGAGAAGAGATCAATTCATTGTTTTGTCTATACTTTTCATATAATATTTTATATTATGTTTTTCCTAAGGGTCTGTTTGGTTGGAGGAGTGGAAAAGTGGGAAGATAAAAAATGGTGAGAGGATGGAAAAGATTTTAATTTCTCTCCTTTTTATTTGATTGGGGGTGAAAAAATGGAGAGATGAAAAAAGTGAGTTTGTATAAATTTACTCATGTACCCTTGTTAAAAATGATGCCCAATTCAAACCAAAAAAGTGACAAACAACCAAAAAAAAAAAAAACCACAAAAGAAAGCAAAAGAAAAGAAAAAATATATATGAGCAATGTACACTTAAATCAAAAAAAAAAAAATGAAAAAGGAAAGAAGAGGCAACGAGGGAAGAAATAAAAGAAGAAGAAGAAGAAGAAGAGGCAGTCTCATTTTCTCTCTTCAGTTTTCTCTCCATTTTAGAGAGAAAACTTTTTGGTGAGCCTAGGGAGAAAACACCTGGGCCCCACCATTTATTTTATTTCCTCCTCACGTAACCAAACACACTCCAAAAAAGTTTTCTTTCCCATTTTCTCTACAAAATTTTTCATCCACCCTGTTTCACCTCCAAACAAACACACCCTAAGGTTTGGATCTTATGATTTCTAACAGAAACATTAGTTTGTCAAACAATTGCATATAAAACCATATCTTGCGATTTCCTTTCCAATGTAATCCGTAAGAAAAAAAAAATCACAACCAAGTGCCATTTTTCTTGCATCATTAATTTAAACTTGGCAATCACCGTGCAATTTGATGTTAGAATTTCAAGAGTCGGTTCAAATTATGTATATGCAAGATATTATACAATTTTTTTTTTTTTTTTTTTATTCCAAACTATTGTGAATTCTTTAATTATCCTTGGTTGACATATGTCAAGTACATCATTGGGGTTGGGTACCAAAATTTATTAACGGGTACAAAATGCGGTGTCTACAATGATACATACAGTATCTTTCTAAAGGAAAGTGAACGTTATAGTTGTGTAGGATCCATGTGTTGTGAGAATTACATGAGATATCTGCACATGTGAGTGTTTGTAAAATTTTTCAAGGCGAAAAAAGTATCTTCTCTCTTTTCAATCTAAAGAGAAGAGATCAATTCATTGTTTTGTCTATACTTTTCATATAATATTTTATATTATGTTTTTCCTAAGGGTCTGTTTGGTTGGAGGAGTGGAAAAGTGGGAAGATAAAAAATGGTGAGAGGATGGAAAAGATTTTAATTTCTCTCCTTTTTATTTGATTGGGGGTGAAAAAATGGAGAGATGAAAAAAGTGAGTTTGTATAAATTTACTCATGTACCCTTGTTAAAAATGATGCCCAATTCAAACCAAAAAAGTGACAAACAACCAAAAAAAAAAAAAACCACAAAAGAAAGCAAAAGAAAAGAAAAAATATATATGAGCAATGTACACTTAAATCAAAAAAAAAAAAATGAAAAAGGAAAGAAGAGGCAACGAGGGAAGAAATAAAAGAAGAAGAAGAAGAAGAAGAGGCAGTCTCATTTTCTCTCTTCAGTTTTCTCTCCATTTTAGAGAGAAAACTTTTTGGTGAGCCTAGGGAGAAAACACCTGGGCCCCACCATTTATTTTATTTCCTCCTCACGTAACCAAACACACTCCAAAAAAGTTTTCTTTCCCATTTTCTCTACAAAATTTTTCATCCACCCTGTTTCACCTCCAAACAAACACACCCTAAGGTTTGGATCTTATGATTTCTAACAGAAACATTAGTTTGTCAAACAATTGCATATAAAACCATATCTTGCGATTTCCTTTCCAATGTAATCCGTAAGAAAAAAAAAATCACAACCAAGTGCCATTTTTCTTGCATCATTAATTTAAACTTGGCAATCACCGTGCAATTTGATGTTAGAATTTCAAGAGTCGGTTCAAATTATGTATATGCAAGATATTATACAATTTTTTTTTTTTTTTTTTTTGGCTAATGTGGGTGTGTTTGTCTTTAAGCACCTTATTATTGCCCTTGGTGTGTGTTGTCCTCTATTTCATACACACCAAGTAATTACATGAAAGAATATCTTAAGGGTTGTCCCAAGATTTAGATTAAGAGTTTTGAACCTAAATGAATTTCATAAGGTTTTAATAATCACTAAACCAATCCTTCAGAAAAAATGAAAAATGTCATTTCTAATTTCCTATTGATTGATCTTGAAAAATTACATAAAATATAAGAAAATAAATCTTAATCTTAAACACACAATTAAATATAAAGTATTGGTGGTTGGACCATTGGTGCACTATGTTTATGATAGCCAAGAGGACATTCACTAACACTAAGGGACTGTTTGGATAGAACTTATTTTACTGAAACTGAAAACTAAAAACACTATAGCAAAATAATTTTTAAATGTGTGAATAGTATTATGGGACCCATTTTTAATGAAAAAGTTGCTGAAAAGTGTAATTTGTGGGACCTATGAACAGTGCACTGTTCACTGTTGACTTAGTCAAAAGGTGCGGCTGAAGCAAAAAAAAAAAAAAAAAAAACCAGTTGTGTAATCCACTAGTCATGTATGATTTTTTTTTTTTTTTTTTTTGTCATTAATATGACTACAAGGACCAAAATGATATAGATTCAACAAATCAAGAACCAAATTGAATACTCTAAAAACATGAGTATCAAATTTAAAATAAACCCAAAATATAAGGACCAAAAGGTGTTCTTTGCCTATACTTTATGCACTCAGAAAACTCCTCTAGCTAGAAAGTACGGTGCAAGTAAGCAATCACTCTCACATTTTCTGTCGTGTTGTGACTGTTGTCCAACAAGCAGCACACAATCGATGGGCCCTGCGTCATTCTACCACTTGGGATCCAAAATTTTCATCTGTAGACTTGTAGTGCAAGGTTGGAGGGGTGAAAAGTAGGGACAACTCAATATATTATATTTTGTTAATTTCAAATCCACCCTTCTTATTTTATATTTAGCCATTTTTGCTAATCTATTTTATATATTTAGGCTTTATTAATTTTTCTTTTACAAATTGTTGGAAAATTTGATTATCAATGATTATTTGTCATACTTATAATTTTTTATTGAAAAAATAGTTTATGGTTTCAAATTTTCGATAGGGTTGGAATTCTATTAGCTCTGTATTTGGAGATCTTATTAGAGGAGAGGAAAAGAATGCAAAAATGCCAAATGGAAATTGTGTTAAGTACGTGTGCAATCCTGTGACCTAAGTCGAGTCGCAAAAAAATGTGTCACACTATTTATACATGATAGAGAAATTCTGAACTGATGTCATTTCACGAGACCCCCCACAAAACTTTATACCCAAGACCATACTGTCAATTTTGGTGATTGCTTCATATGTAAGAATTTTTTTTCATCCTATTGTCAACAAAATGGCCAAACATCTACCTTAGCTGGGTTTCTAGGAATAGCAGCACAGGAATACTGGGATACAGAGGAACCCAAAAAGCATCCCATCTATTTTTAATGATCATGGTTTGGGTTGGGTAAGAACATTGAGTAGTTTTTTTTGTTTTTTTTTTTTAATTTTAAATAATAATAATAAAAAAATAGACATCATTTCATTAAAAATAAGCCACCACATCCTGATTACTCTTTTAGCCAAGTACACAAATAAACTAATTAAACTAAACAAAATGACTAATAGAGCTTATTTTTGGAACTTTAGATACTAAAAATTTCACATTTTAAACATCATGAACTAAAGGTGCTCAACATGTAAACATTAGAGACCGACCGGGTATTTTGGCCTATTCAATATGAGCAAGAAATTATAAGTCCTTCCCACATAATAACAATCATTTCATAAATAAAAGCATTTCACATTTTAAAAGCAAGAAATTATAAGTCCTCACATTTAAACATCATGAACTAAAAGTGCTCAACATGTAATCATTAGAGACCGACCGGGTATTTTGGCCTATTTAATATGAGCAAGAAATTATAAGTCCTTCCCACATAATAACAATCATTTCATAAATAAAAGCATTTCACATTTTAAAAGCAAGAAATTATAAGTCCTCCTCACATTTTAAACATCATGAACTAAAAGTGCTCAACATGTAAACATTAGAGACCAACCGAGTATTTTGGCCTAGTCAATATGAGCAAGAAATTATAAGCCCTTCCCGCATAATAACAATCATTTCATAAATAAAAGCATTTTATTTCAAATGAGCAGCATTAATTATTGTAGTTTGGTACCAAATTGGCAGTTGGACAAGGACAGGAAGATTCCTATGATAATGAAGTTCTAACAAGAGCTCAATCCGAGCCAATATTTTCACTCTTTTTTAGCCGATAAATGTTTCTGAAATTTGACGATTATTAATACTAGACATCATGATGTGCATTATAATCATAATTCAACGCATATTCTGTAATTATAACAAATGTAAGCTGAATTGAATTCATTATACATGTACACGCTAACATGTCCTAACGGTAACTTTCTCTAATACCCAAACCCAATTAGCATGAATGAACGAATGAAGAAAGGTGCATAAACAACAACACACTAATAATCCTCAAGTGCCGCAACATTTCCAACCAACAAATGACCCTCATTTTCCGTTCACAAAGTAGAATATATCACCTGCCCTCCACCATAGTGTTGGACCAAGAGAGAGACATGAATGAAGATTGGGTCTGCCGAATATCTTCAAATGTTGGGTGTAATGAAGAGCCATAATTTTGTTGAAACTCAGATCCTATATCCCTGGATTTCATTTTTTGTAGCAAATATATATCCATGTCCTCACTTTCTGACTCAATTTTTTTTTTTTTTTTTTTTTTGTCATTAATATGACTACAAGGACCAAAATGATATAGATTCAACAAATCAAGAACCAAATTGAATACTCTAAAAACATGAGTATCAAATTTAAAATAAACCCAAAATATAAGGACCAAAAGGTGTTCTTTGCCTATACTTTATGCACTCAGAAAACTCCTCTAGCTAGAAAGTACGGTGCAAGTAAGCAATCACTCTCACATTTTCTGTCGTGTTGTGACTGTTGTCCAACAAGCAGCACACAATCGATGGGCCCTGCGTCATTCTACCACTTGGGATCCAAAATTTTCATCTGTAGACTTGTAGTGCAAGGTTGGAGGGGTGAAAAGTAGGGACAACTCAATATATTATATTTTGTTAATTTCAAATCCACCCTTCTTATTTTATATTTAGCCATTTTTGCTAATCTATTTTATATATTTAGGCTTTATTAATTTTTCTTTTACAAATTGTTGGAAAATTTGATTATCAATGATTATTTGTCATACTTATAATTTTTTATTGAAAAAATAGTTTATGGTTTCAAATTTTCGATAGGGTTGGAATTCTATTAGCTCTGTATTTGGAGATCTTATTAGAGGAGAGGAAAAGAATGCAAAAATGCCAAATGGAAATTGTGTTAAGTACGTGTGCAATCCTGTGACCTAAGTCGAGTCGCAAAAAAATGTGTCACACTATTTATACATGATAGAGAAATTCTGAACTGATGTCATTTCACGAGACCCCCCACAAAACTTTATACCCAAGACCATACTGTCAATTTTGGTGATTGCTTCATATGTAAGAATTTTTTTTCATCCTATTGTCAACAAAATGGCCAAACATCTACCTTAGCTGGGTTTCTAGGAATAGCAGCACAGGAATACTGGGATACAGAGGAACCCAAAAAGCATCCCATCTATTTTTAATGATCATGGTTTGGGTTGGGTAAGAACATTGAGTAGTTTTTTTTGTTTTTTTTTTTTAATTTTAAATAATAATAATAAAAAAATAGACATCATTTCATTAAAAATAAGCCACCACATCCTGATTACTCTTTTAGCCAAGTACACAAATAAACTAATTAAACTAAACAAAATGACTAATAGAGCTTATTTTTGGAACTTTAGATACTAAAAATTTCACATTTTAAACATCATGAACTAAAGGTGCTCAACATGTAAACATTAGAGACCGACCGGGTATTTTGGCCTATTCAATATGAGCAAGAAATTATAAGTCCTTCCCACATAATAACAATCATTTCATAAATAAAAGCATTTCACATTTTAAAAGCAAGAAATTATAAGTCCTCACATTTAAACATCATGAACTAAAAGTGCTCAACATGTAATCATTAGAGACCGACCGGGTATTTTGGCCTATTTAATATGAGCAAGAAATTATAAGTCCTTCCCACATAATAACAATCATTTCATAAATAAAAGCATTTCACATTTTAAAAGCAAGAAATTATAAGTCCTCCTCACATTTTAAACATCATGAACTAAAAGTGCTCAACATGTAAACATTAGAGACCAACCGAGTATTTTGGCCTAGTCAATATGAGCAAGAAATTATAAGCCCTTCCCGCATAATAACAATCATTTCATAAATAAAAGCATTTTATTTCAAATGAGCAGCATTAATTATTGTAGTTTGGTACCAAATTGGCAGTTGGACAAGGACAGGAAGATTCCTATGATAATGAAGTTCTAACAAGAGCTCAATCCGAGCCAATATTTTCACTCTTTTTTAGCCGATAAATGTTTCTGAAATTTGACGATTATTAATACTAGACATCATGATGTGCATTATAATCATAATTCAACGCATATTCTGTAATTATAACAAATGTAAGCTGAATTGAATTCATTATACATGTACACGCTAACATGTCCTAACGGTAACTTTCTCTAATACCCAAACCCAATTAACATGAATGAACGAATGAAGAAAGGTGCATAAACAACAACACACTAATAATCCTCAAGTGCCGCAACATTTCCAACCAACAAATGACCCTCATTTTCCGTTCACAAAGTAGAATATATCACCTGCCCTCCACCATAGTGTTGGACCAAGAGAGAGACATGAATGAAGATTGGGTCTGCCGAATATCTTCAAATGTTGGGTGTAATGAAGAGCCATAATTTTGTTGAAACTCAGATCCTATATCCCTGGATTTCATTTTTTGTAGCAAATATATATCCATGTCCTCACTTTCTGACTCATCCAACTCAATCTTCCCCTCCAATACTTTCACTACTTGTCTCATACTTGGCCTTGCACTTGGATCAGGATAGGCACACAACAAGCCCAAGTGAAGCACCTTCTCCACTTCCTCCTCATCAAACCCACCTCTAGCCCTCAATCTCTCATCAAGGGCATTAAGTAATTGTCCTTCTACCATAAATTGCCATGCCCATTCTTCCAAAGGTGGCCTCCCTTCCTCTATAGGCCTCCTCCCACACATGACTTCTAAAATCAAGACCCCAAATCCAAACACATCGGTTTGAGCCGATGCACGGCCACTCCTAATCACTTCCGGTGCCAAATATCCGACAGTTCCAACCACCCTTGTCGTGGTAGGCACTTGACCATGGTCATGCATCCGGGCTAGTCCAAAATCCCCTAGCCTGCCATTCATATCCTTATCAAGTAACACATTGCTAGCCTTAATGTCCCTATGTAGAACTTTGGCTTCCCATCCTTCGTGTAAATACAAGACCGCTGAGGCCACATCTTTCAAAATCCTTATCCTGTCTTCACAGCTCAACATCTTACTCTCATCACATTCAAACACCCACTTGTCCAAACTCCCATTCTCCATGTAGTCATAAACCAACATGAAGCTCCCCTTCTCTCTCTTGCACCAACCTCTCAACCCTACCAAACTTCTATGCTTCAATCTTCCAAGGCTTGAAATTTCAGCCAAAAATTCTCTCATCCCATCATTTTCATGAGATATGCATTTCACTGCAATCTCTGCTCCTCCTCCCTTTAACACACCCTTATAGACTTTCCCATTCCCTCCAATTCCAATCACGTTTTCTTCCGAGAACCCCTTTGTTGCCGCCTCAATTTCTTGATACGTAATTCTATGTGGCCAATACTCCAATTCCCATTCTTCCATTTCCTCTCTCTCCCTTGCTCTCCTTCGCTGCCTCTTAATTAAGAACAGAGCACCAAGACCAATACCAAAGAAACCTCCCACTGTGACTCCTGCAATAAACCCCTTTGATCTAATTATCGAACTTTTTGGAAGAACAAACGATGGCAAACCTGTTGTAATCAACATTTCACCTAACGAAAAGTTTGAATTACTAAAACTCCAAGCCAAAAGCTTGTGACTTTGAACTAATTGTCCAGTAGAACTAGTAAACCCAACATACATTTCATCCACAAAAACCTGAGAAAGATTAAGAGGAACACTCAACAGAGGCCTCTGAGGTCTTGCCAAGCCTACAGGAGCCATAGTAACATTAATTAAAGAATCAGAGTAATCAATCCAAACTTGGTAATTTTCACCACTGTTCAGCTTCAATTCCTTGAATGACTTCTCATCTTGAGCACCACTATTGGTGTTGTTGCTTCCTTGGCTGTTAGGCCAGTACCCAGCATCGTGTGCTTCCACTGATTTGAGGGAGTTCATGTCGATTCCAACATGGTTGGCATTTATGTCATCGAATTCTTGGTTCTTAAACACATCGAATTCGACACCAAAGACATGGCTTTTGGAATTCCCGTTGGTGTAGTTGAGAAGGCCGAGATTTTGAGATGAGGTAGCTCCTTCGATGCCAGTAACGGGTACAAAAATGAAAACCATGCCATGCCCAGGAAGAGTGTTCTTATAAGGAGCCATAGAAAAGATGAAAGAAGTTGAGAAAGGATAGACATAAGAAGAGTTTGGCTTCTTTGTGGGAATCTTTTGAGGGTAAAGAGCACGACCAATCATGAAATTTGTTTCGTTAGTGAGTGTTAGAATACGAGATTCAACGGTGGCTGAGCCATATAGTAACATATCTGAGGAGTTGAAGCCATTGAACACAAAATCAACAGCTGAAATAGATTGGAAGAATAGGAAAATGGGAAGCAGAAATAGCTGGAGAGGTTGGTGGTGGTGTTTGTGTTTCTTCATAATTACAGAGATGAAATTGATGAATGATATGTCATGGGGTTACGGTATGGGTACAAAAAGATGGATATAACAGTGAATGGAAGAGAGATGAGATGGTGGGAGTGGGAAAAGAAAAGGTTATGTTAGATGAGAAGAAATTATTGAACTCTCTTGGTCAACTTTTAGACCTTCATCGGTTTATGATATTGCCCCTCGATGCTTGATTTATTGTGAAGACGATTTTTTTTTATTATTCCTTTTTGGTAGGCAGAACTAACTATCATGTTCTTGAAACTTCTCCGAGTCTTCGTTAGACTAAAATTATTTTATTTCATTATTTAAAATTGATATTTAGATTGGGTATTATTTCAATTTCAAACTTAAACCTTCTTTTTCAATAGAAAATAATGAACACATAAACAACTAAATAAACAATATTAAAAATATGAGTAGAGAGAGTCCAAGAGTCCATTTGACAATAGTTTATTTATGTGAAATTAAAAACTTTTTACTAAAAATACGGCAAATAAAGCTAAAAAGTAACTGAAATAGTATAATGAGATTTATGAATAGTATCAAAAAGTACAATAAGATCCATGAATAGTAATAGAAATAAGCTGAATAGTAACACAAATAAACTAAATAATAATAAAAAACTGATTTTTTAATCCAGTGTCAAATACTATTAAAACAAACAAAGTATTTTTTTGAATTATTTCCAAAGCCATCAAAACATTTGCACATATATTCGCTTAATTGAGTATATATATTTGACTTCGACATGAAAGATTATTTGTAAGAGAGACTTGCGAGCAATCGTGCACTGTTGGAGTATTTTTATAAAAATTATTATTTTTATTATAAATCTCTGAATGAATGATTTTTTTTTTTTTTTTTTTGAGGGGATCTTTGAATAAATGATCATTGGTATTATTAGTACATGAGTTTTATATTCAATTATAGTAAAGATATAGTATTAAATAGTCATTATAAATTACTTGCTATTATAATACTTTCGTATTCTAATAAGTATTACATTTTTTTTTTTAATAATTTTATGAGTTGGCAAGCTTTGTGAACATTTGTGGCTAATGGTTTTTAACCTATCATTAATTGCCATGCCTTCTATTAGTATTCAGTTTTGTTCTAGCCACTACTTTAATTGCCAAAATTTGTAAATGTGACTGAATCAATTCTAACCGCAATGTATCTTACTTTCTCACTACTAATATATATGTGGTCAAGGGAAGTAGCCATCATTATTCTTTTTGTGCCAATGGCCTTGTAGCCAAGTGGCACCCAGGTTCTTTTGTAACCTTTTGCTCGGGTGTTCTTTCCCCCGCACTTACCATCAAAAAAATATATATATCATTATTCTTTTTGTTATCTCCAGTTCTCACACTTTGTGAGATTTTGGATACAGAGTTTTGTTGCGTTGCGTCTTCTTTTTCTTTTTTTCTTTTTTTTTTTTTTTTTGCGGTTTAGGAGACATAATTTATTGTGCAGGGACAAAAAACAATGTTCACGCACTGTTCCGGTACTATTCACACACTGTTCATGAGACCCACAACCACTTTATTCAAAAAAATATATTAAAAATGAGTCCCACAGCACTATTCATACATTTAAAAATTATTTTACTATAGTGTTTTTAGGAACAATCAGTTTTCAGCAATAATAAGTTGTATCCAAACGGACCCTTTGTCAGCCAACTTTAAAGTCACTTCCTACTCAACCATTCCACTATATATATACATATATGTATAATATCTCAATCTTATCCTTCAAACAAGAAGTAATTGTTTTCTATATACTATATTCTAGGATTAAGAAATTACTATTTGAGAGTTTCTCATCTTACAAGTAGTATAGACTTGTGAGGATATACAGCTAGGTAGTTCGGCTTATTGTATCCTTAAGGGATGGCGTGCAAAATTGCTGGTCTACTACACCAAAAAATTGTATACGCAATGTCTCAAGAGAGTGACCTAGTTCATGCCTCAACTCCACCACTTTTAAACTCGTTGAATTGATTGTAACAATTTATTTATCATGTTACAAGATATGTTGAAATGAGATAATATCTCCTAATTTTCTATCAATTTTATGGTGAAATCTAATTTCTGTAAAATATTATTATTTATATTATAAATATGAAGATTATGAAATTTATTTTACTGATCATTAACTGATCATTTTACGTTCATAGGAACAACATGCACAACTTGGAATTACTACTGATGCTATACATATTGTGATACTGATGTTAGGAATTTAATCTTATTCCTAAACCTGTGAGAAATGATAATAGAGAAAAAAAATTATGAAAAGAGAAACAATTATACAACACAATATTTACGAGGTTCGAAAATTTATCTACGTTCATAGAGTTACTATATTTTTACTATGTCAAGGAGAAAATATAAAGGCAGTCATACAATACATTCTTTTTTAATATAACAATGAACCATAATCTGAAACAAAAAATAAATACCCCAAAATAACAAGCCAAAATTTTTCTCAGGGGTTGAGTGCTGGCTTGTCGGCTTATGCCTCCCCTCCATAGACTAAGTGTCATAAAATCTCACATTTAAAACCTAAACGCTTCCAAGTTGGGTCAGGTCATAAAATGAATCGAACAAAATCTAGACTCCACATAGCCTAACGATCTCCCACTAGGAGACTAGTTCAATCATCAACATCAAACACATGCCTCTAAACATAATCTCCATTGTAGCAACTCATCATCCAGTCCTCAATCCAGAAGACCAACTGAAGTTGCACACCACCTTAGTTTCTCAACTATAACACCCTTAGTCATCATATCTATCGAATCCTAAGTTCCACAAATCTTCTAAAGTATCAACTGTCCATCATCGAGAAAAGAGCGAATAAATTGGATTGTTTCTCATAATCACACATATAAATGTGTATGTCTCTCATACTTACAACGTCCAAGGCTTCACCATCAACCACATACACCCTACCAAAATCACTTGCAAAATGGTTTTGGATGATTTCTTGGTGGAGTGGTATGAAACAAGGCTTCTGGGTCCAAAACCCAATCATCAATTGGACTATCCATTGAAGAAGTAGGGTATTCTATACTTTCTCTGTTACAACATTTGCTAAATCATTCTCATTCTTCTTTTTCAAATTTTTGCAGTGCCTACTAATGTGGCGATTTTTGCGACAATTCCAACATTCCATTTATTTCCCAAATCTAGATTTACTTCTACCCCCATTAGAATTTTTGGATTCCTCTACCCCTTGTCTCAAGGTTTAATGTGGATCCAAAACCTAAGGTATTTCTTTCATCTCTCCTACAAACCTCCTTACTTAGAATCAAATCACGGATATCATCAAATTTGAGTTTTCTCTTTCCAATAGAACTACTCACTACCATTCTCATGGCCTCCTAACTATTTAGCAAAGAAGCCAAAATGATCTACTCATAGATCTCATCATTAAATTCAATATCCACAGAGGATAATTAATTTGTAATTATATTGAATTTATTCAGATGTTTCACTAAAGGTACCTTCTACCAGCTTCAGATTGAACAACTTTATTAGATGCACCTTGTTGTAGTTGACAATTTTTCATACATGCTAGAAAAATTTGTCATAAGATCCTTTATAGTATTCTCCTTCACAACATTGTGTGCAACTAATTTTGACAAAGTTAATCAAATAACTCCTAGCACTTGTCTATCAAGAAGAGTTCATTCTTCGTCTTTTATAGTAACAAATTTCTTCCCTAGAAAAGGCAAATGTAATTTCTTCCCATTGAGATAATCTTCGATTTGCATCTTCCAAAACAAAAAATATGTGCAGTCAAACTTCTTAATTCTTGGCGCCTTTCTTCCTTCTCCTACCATTGCTCCCACTAAAACCTTTGCTCTAATACCAATTGTTAGGAATTTAACCAAATTCCTGAACCTGTGAGAAACGAATATAGTGAAAAAAAAAATTGCATAGAAAGAAACAATCACATAATTAACACAATATTTATGTGGTTCGGCAATTTACTTATACCGACAAAATTGCTGTGTTTTTACTATGTCATGAAGAAAATACAAGAGCAGCCATACAATACATTTTTTAATACAAAAATGAACCCTAATTTAAAGCGACAAATAAATACTCCAAAATAGTTTGTGCCGATAGGTTAAGCACTTAAGCCTCAAAAAAATCTTCCATTTAAAATGGTAATGCTTCCAATTTGGATTTGATTACAAACCAAATCGAACACAAGCTAGCCCCATATAGTCCAATAGCTGATCATGATACTTTCTAAATTGTGCATGTATTTTACTATATCTACTACATGGACTATTAACTGATAATTACACGTGCTTGTCGCATTTCCAACTTGTCCCCTGTACTGTTTTTCCTTGCGATGGGCAGACCCACTTGAAATCTTAAATTGTATCCTATTCCTATCCTACTTTCTAAAGCAAATATTAGTTGCTAATCTAGGAGCGCCATTATCAGATTCAGAATGTTATTATTGGTATTTAGGTCGGTGCCTTTCCTTTAAAATAAATAAATAATAAAACAAACAATTTACAAATGTCAATGGCCATGACCATAGACTAATATCATAGACTAATATCAAATTAATACCATGGCATTTTAATATTTGCACCAACTGTTTAGCCGAAAAGGAATATGTACACACACACCCAAAAAAAAAAAAAAACCATTATTTCCGTTATGAAAAAAAATTCAATAATACAATGTCATGTTGATCAACATTTTTCATTCAAAATTAATCAAAAGTGAATTGAATGAGCGAAAGTTTGTTTCCGCAACAAATCGCTCAATGGCATCTTGGTTATTTTCCAAAAAATCGGACCCAATTCTTGGCGGCGGCGGTAGCTAGAGTTGAAGAGTCGTAGAAGGTTCGATGAAATATCATCTTAACAAAACATTAATGATTAAAACATCCAAAAAAAAAAAAAAAAGCCAAAAGGATTAAATAGATAGTTGCACATGGTAGCTGGGTTAAATAGATAGTTGGACTAGTTTTTTGACTCTCACACAAACACAATGGTTTATTTAGAGTTGAGTTTGGACAAGTCAAAGAATTCGGCTACAAGCCTACAGAATAGTACAAAACTACTAAATGTTATTTTGTACGGATCATTAGTTCACTTTCTCTCTCTATCCCCGACAGAATTTCATTTTTTTTTTTTTTGGTAAACAAATAACCTTTAGATCTTGCAAAGTCATCTTAATTCCCAAGCACATTAAAGACACGTGGCACTATACAAACTGTAAAAGAGGTGTTGTAGATATATAATGAGGAAATAATTTTGGCTTCTCCTTCCGATAACTGTTTGTTGGAGCTTGTACGTATATTTATATGGGGTTGTTTCTTTCGCACACTGTTTTACATGCAGTGTGCTTTGCTTTCTATGTAGTTGCAGCTGAATTGGGAAAAAGTACAGTATTTAGGTATTATTTTTAAATTTTTTTTTTTAAATTCTGTCATATGGATTTTTTCTCATAAAATAAAAGTGTATTTTTTAGTTAAGTAGCCACATGACTAAATCTTAAAAAGAAAACCTTAAAAACAACACTTAAGGAACTACCTAAGTTTTGCCCATCTATATATAAAAGGGACATACCTATATATTGACATCCCTTAACAATGTCATTAATTCTTTTAAGAGTAATATTATAGTTACACACTTTTTTATAACATTTTTTCAAACTATTAAGGTAGCAAATTCTTATTGGTTTGCACATTTGCATCATTTTTTATTTATCAATAATCACTCACCACATTAGCAATTTGTAGAAATTTTGTAGTTTTAGCATTTTTCACCTTTCAAAGGCCATAAAAATTAATAGGTTAAATCTAAAACAAAATATAAAAGCCCAAAAAAATTAGCCCAACAACACAAATTACCAATAATAAAGCTAAAAATAATTAAGCTCAATCAATATATTTTACCCAAAACAAACAACTTGGCCATTTAAAAAATTTTAAACAAAAATCCTTAGTGATAAAGTAGAAGAGTTAAAGGCCGAAGCTACCGCACATAGCTAGCAACAGAATCGGCCCCTTAACTCCAAGTCCTGACTCCATCCCTGATATATAAAAAGTGCAAATGCGCGTAGCTACAGTAGTTGCCGTGTTTTTTGGTTTGTTCAATTGACACAGTAGCTATAGTGTTTTTTTCTTTTCAATCATCAGTTTTTTTTTTTTTTCCTTTTAAATATTTATATGAGCTGGTATATATATTATTATACTGACATAAAAAATTTCACAATATTTTCACAATTATTGAGGTGTCAATTTTTTATAGATCGAAATAAAATATGAGACTATGACCAACCACGATTGAAAATAAATGTTTTGTGAAAATGTTGTAACACTTGTTGTGTGAATGTGTCAAAGCTACAGTATTTTTTAGTTTGCTCAATATGTATTGTTCATCACTTCATTGTCTTTTTTTTTTTTTTTTTCAATCATCAGTTTGTACTCTTTTTAAAAAAATATTTATATGAGTTGGCATATATATTGTTATATTGACACAACAAATTTTACAATATTTTCACAATTATTGAGATGTCAATTTCTTATATGTCGAACTAAAATAATAAAATATGAGACTGTGACCAACCACAACTGAAAATAAATTTTTTGTGAAAATGTTGTAACACTTATTGTTATCACAATATTTTCACAATTGTTGAAATCTTAGTTTCTTATAGATCAAATAAAAAAAATGTTAAGTCTACAACATTTTCACATTAATTTCACAACAAATCATAGATAAGCTACTATTAATGGATAAAAAAGTAATATTAGTCATGGGTCCATTTTAAAATTAGTAACAACTTATCATCTAGAATTTGTTATGAAAATATTATGGAGATAGCATTTCTATAAAATAAATAATAATATATTATACCGAAACTTACCACAACTGAAAATAAAGATATTGTAAAAATATTGTGACATTTTGTTGTGCTCCTAGACTTCTTTTCTGGTTTAGTCAAATTTGGAGATATTATGGAGATAGCATTTCTATAAAATAAATAATAATATATCAGACCGAAACTTATCACGGTTGAAAATAAAGATATTATGAAAATATAGTGACATTTTATTGTGCTCCTAGACTTCTTTTCTAGTTTAGTCAAATTTGGTGAGCAAAAATTCACTATTTCACGCACAATTTTCTTCTATTAGGGTTTTTTTTTTTTTTTTCTCTTTTAATGCATAGTTTAAAGTGGTTGTCCCAATTAAAAACAATAATAATTTACCACCTAAAAATTGTTGTGAAAATGTTACAAATGTAACATTACTCTAAAATAAAATTATAAGAGATCATACCAGAGCCCACCATAACTAAAATAAAGGTATTGAGAAAATATCATGACATTTATTGTGTTCCTAAATTTTTCTTTTTTGTTTAGCCAATTTTTGAGCCAAAATTCATAGTTTTATGAACAGTTTTTTTGGGTGGATTTTTTTTTTTTAACACATTGGTTAAAGTAAAAAAAATACATAGTTTTACTAACAAAAAAGAATTAATTATGGGAAAAAGTACTTCCCCTTTATGTTTGAGGTAGTTTCATCCTCCAACTTTAAAGTTGAATAATTTCCTCTTTTATATTTTCTGGACAAGTATAAAGTCCCTGTTGTTACTCACTTAATTAAACATTAACAAAATCTTACGATTCCTAGAATATTTCATTGTGCAATATCTAAAATGCCTCACGAAATTTTAATGTCCCAAAAATTTTCTTCGTGTATTTTGAGTTTTGTCTGTTAGTCATACTTAGAAAGTAAAAAATGTGATATATGGTATTCTATTTGTTACCTAGAGAACACTCTTAGTGGTTTAAATCTTCTAGAATTATAATTTTATCTAATAGAAACTTCAATGACATATGTGTTTTGTTATTTCGTTCTTTTTTTATTTTTTCTTTCTTAAAAAGGTGTTCATTATAAAAATTAAAGTAATTAAGCTAAGTATCGTGGTTAGGCTCATAAAATATAATGATAAAGAAGGAAGTATAAATAACAAAATATTCATTGCAAATGGTTGTAAGTATTAAATTTGATGAAAAGTTTCAATTGTAGCATATGTCATCATTTATTGCGAAAATTTAAATATTGTGACAATGTTTTATCAAACCTTAGTTGTTTATTGTTGGAAGATGATGACATTTGTTATCATTCTTAGTAGAATTTTTTTGTGAGTAAATATATATTGTCTTTAGTAAATAGGTTCTACGAAATGAAAAAGTATTTTATATCAAATTATACCATGTCATTCGTATCAAAATCTAATAAACGAGAGACATGTGTGCAAAAATAACTATCCACTAACATGTCTTGCAATTGTTAATAGATTAGATATTTTTTGCTGACATATTTCACACTTATTAAATTTTGATACCAAATACCTTCTCCTAAGAAATTATAATACGAAATAGATAGCCGTATGTTAAATGACTATTCTAAATTTAAATACATGGTTTAATACTACTTCAAAAAAAATTCTATCTTAATTTTTTTTTTCACTCAAGGAGCATCACATGCCTTGCACATGCAACCCTTACTAGTCTATTAACTATATAAAAAATGCCGATAGCTTTTCTACAGGGATTTGGTTTATATAATTCTTTTTTTGGGGGGGGGGGGGGGGGGGGTGGGATTTGGTTTTGTTGTGAAAAAGCAAAAGTTGTTTTAGTGAGAGACCAAATTTTGTGAGCAAAAAACCACCATTTCACGTGACTTAGCCTTTTCTTTTTGGTCTAATAATCACCATTCATGCCAGTATGCTTTGAACTTGTTTCCTTTTTTATTTTTTAAAGTATTTATATGTGATAATAGATTATTTTGGTTTTAGGAGTTATTATACCTACACAATAAATTGTTATAATATTTTTACAATTGTTGTGATGTCAGTTTCTTATAGATCAAAATAAAAATATAATAAACTATCAGACTAAAACTAACCACAGCTGAAAATAAAACTCTTGTGAAAACATTATGACATTTTGGTGTTGTTACAATATTTTTTACAATTACTAAGGTGTCAGTTGCATATAAATCAAAATAAAATAAAAAAATTACCATATCAAGATGTACCACAATTTAAAATAAGAGACTAATAAAAATGTGACATTTTGTTATTGTCATAATATTTTCACATTGTAAGTTTTTTAAAGCATACGCATCAGTTAATACAAAATTTCATAAGTGCCAATTTTTGCCTAACCAAGCCCAAAAGTCACACACATTAGTTTATGCATTTATTGTGCAAAATGCATTTTAGCTATGGTTCTTGTGCAAATATGCACAAGCACTATTGTTGTGCATTCAATTTTTATTATTTCTTTGCATTGCTCGACAATGAAGGAAAAGAGTAGTTGGTGATTTTGTTATTGTCATAATATATTTACAATCATTGAGGTATCAGACTATTAGTAGCTTATAGATCAAAATAAATTAATAAAATATTATATCAAGACCCACCACAACTTAAAATAAAGGTAATATGAAAATGTAACATTTTGTTATTGTTACAATATTTTCACAACTGTTGAGGTATAAGTTTTTTGTAGGTCAAAATAAAATAATAAATTATTAAATTGGGACCAACCACAAATGTAAATAAATGTGTTGTGAAAATGTTGTGACATTTTGTTGTTGTCACATATTTCAAAAACAACTGAGTTTTTACTTTTTATATATCAAAAATAAAATAATACACTATCAAACTGAGATTGACCACAACTTAAATTAAAGTTATGTGTGAAAATATTGACCTTTTTTTATGTCCCCAAACGTTTTTGGTTTAGACAATTTTGGTAAGCATGTTTCACTCACAGTTTTCTTAGGCTGGCTTTTTGTTTTATTTTATTAAGCACCAACACAATTTTACTCAAAAAAAAAATCACTTTCCCCCTTTATGTTTGGGTTAGTTCACAATTTTTTTCCTAAACTTTAAATTCGAGCAATTTCTCTCTTTATATTTTGGAAACAAGCAAATGCCCTTTATGGTTACTCTTTCAATTAAACCCTAACGGAATGTTACGATTTTCAGTGTGCAAAGTCTAAACTACCCCCACTAAATTTTAATATCCCAAAATTTTGCATCACATTTTTTAGTTTTATATGATAGTCTGAACTACCCCTACTATATAAGGTATTCTATTTGTTACCTAGAGAACATTGATATAGTAGGTTTTAATTTTCTAAATTTATAATTTTATATAATTCGACGACACATATGGCTTTTGTTATCTTGTTCTTTTTTCTTTTATTTTTTAATTTATTTCTTGCTTAAAAGGGTGTTTATTAAAAACTAAATAAGCTAAACACTATAGTTACATGCATAAAATGTAAGTTAATAAAGAAGGAAGCATGAATAAAGATCTCCATTGTGGATAGTTGTAGATATTTGATGAAGAGTTTCAATTTTCTCCTAAATATCATTCATTACAAAAATTCAAATATTATAACAATGTCTTAGCAAAACACAATTGCTTATTGTTGGAAAATGATATTTGTTATCATTTTTAGAATTTTTTAGTCAAATGGCTTTTAAGAAACTATAATATTAAAATAGATATTCATATGTTAAATAGTTATGCTAAGTTTGTATGTAATCAAAATTCTTATATGAATAATATTAGCAATGCATGACATGCATTTTTTAGTGTATGATTTTATACTTCTTCAAATAGAAACTCTATCTTAAATTTTTTACTCAAGAGGCAATACGTGCCTTGCACGTACTACCCAAACTAGGTATATATAAAAAGAGTCAATCGGTATAGTGCAACAGTACTTTGGTATATTCAATTCCCACTTTCTCCACTGTTGCACACTTAAAGGTAGGGGTGTCAATGATCGACCCAACCTGCGAACACGACACAAACCCAACACAAGTTTTTACAGGTTAGGGTTGGGCCTTAGCGGGTTTGGGTCATAAACAGGTTGACCCAAATGCGACACGATAAGAAACATGTCATTAGCGGGTCAACCCATGTGACCCACAATAGACATGTTTAACACGTCAATTTATTCGTGTCAACCTAAAATAACACATTTTACACAACCCATTTAACTTATATAACAAATAATATTCATTTTATTTTGGATTTGTCAAATAATTTTTATATCCAACCTATATTTTAAACTTAAAAAGAAAAGTGAGCAAAAACAAAAACTTATAGGGGATATAATTGGAAATTGAAATGGGTTGAAGACTTGAAATGTATGCACTACTTTTGGAATGTAAAAATAAAAAAATAAAATAAAATAAAAAATCCTAAATGGATGTTATATTTAATATTAAGTAAGTTGAAATGAGTTGTGCCACATTCGTGTTAACCCAACACAACCAGTTTATTAAGCGTGTCAAGTGGGTTGGGTCAGGTCAACCCACCTTATTAACAGGTTGGGTTAGGATTGAAAAATCATGACACGATTATTAAATGGGTCAGGTTCGAGTTGAGCCACTTAGTTGAATACCCTACCTTGACACGACATGAACTCGACATGCTAACCCGAATTGACGCTCCTACTTAAAGGTATCTCACTGAATGGTTTATCTCTCACAGGCTCACACTGACACTTGCCTTCTTTTTTTTTTTTTTTTTACGGTACTTGTGCTACAATACGTGCGTTGAACTTGATTATAATAATAATAAAATAGTAACACAACAAATTGTCACAATATTTTCATAATTGTTGAAGTGTTACTTCCTTATATGTCAAAATAAAATAATAAAATATCATATTAGAACCAACCACAAGTAAAAATAAAGGTATTGTGAAAAAAAAAAAAAAAGTGCTACATCCACAACATTTTTCACAAAATTTTCATAACAAATCTTAGGTAGTAAATTGTTATTCTAATTTAAACTCACCAATGAAATTATTTTTTTGCCCACCAATAACAACCCGTAACAACCTACTACTTATAATTTGTAATGAAAATGTTGTGAACTCTTGTGAAAATGTTAAGACATCTTATTATTGTCACAATTTTCACAATTGTTGAGGTGTCAATTCCTTACAAGTCAAAGTAAAATATAACAAAATTATAAAGGTATTATGAAAATGTTGTGCCATTCTTTGTGTTTCTAGAAAAAAAATTTATCAGTCAATTTTTGTTGAGTCAAAATTCACTGTGTTGGGGACATATTTTTATGTAATTGGCATATCCTATAACAAAACGCACTTTACTTGTATTTAGATAAATCTAAGTAGATTCAAGATAATCATTACAAGTTGTTACATTGAAGACATGAAAATTACTCAAGAACTGCTCAAAAAAAGTGCAATCTGCAAATCTCAATACCTCCTCGACAAAAACTCGATCTATCGAGATTCATTAAAGCTCGACACATGTCTCGATCTATCAAGTTTACGGGATTCAGACTATAGCAAGCAACGTTTTTATTCTAAAAGGCTATTTGTTTATGGGTTTATATAACCTTTATTGGATTTGGAAAGCTCAAGATTTGTGTATACCTATTTGGAATAGGAAAGCCCATTGAGCTCTCATTTAAACAAGGAGGTGAAAAAGAAAAACCTAACCCTAGAGAGCTTCATAAGGTTTTCTTTTCGAAACCCTAGTCTCCTCCTTTAGAAAAAAGAGTTCTTGCTGCGTTTCTTATACGCCTTTGGATTCTGTAACAAAGCAAAGTCTCTTTTACCAACATTGAAGATCTTATTGGTGTTTCTATGTGAAGCTGGTGTAAATCAACTACAACAATCAAAGGGTTACTGTGGAGTTAGTTACGTACTGGGATCTGTGCCTCGTTGGTTAGTCACTTTCTAGGAGTCATGCATTGAAAAAAAAAAAGATTGCCACTACATTACAAGTCCAATTAGGTATTGAGGTAAGGGTTCAACTGTAGGTTGGTATTAGATACTGAGATTCCTTTTACTTATAACTGCTTGTTTTGATAATAGTAGATTCTCGGGAGTGGTGACCTTAAATTCTCCCAGTGAGGTTTTACCTCAGTGGTTTTCCCTATTCGTAAACAAATCACCCATGTCAAATTTAATTTCCACTACATTTAGTTATTTGGTAATTTGTTTGTGTTACCACACTCATTACATGTAATTGAATCTAATTAATTTCACTTGGCTAAATTAATTGATTAAGTTACCAAAGAGGTCAATACATTATTGGCCTATCAAGTGGTATCAAAGCAAGCACACCCTGATTAGGTTTTAATCTTTGCTTTGTGATCCATTAACCCCCGTTTTCATGGAAACTCTTGATTATTTTGATTTGCATGATCTTGTGTTGAATGATGACGATGATATTCAAGATGCCTATTGTAAGCTTTATAATTTTTGTATGAGATCTCTTAAAAGTTCTACAAAATAAAAGGCTAAATTTAAAAAGGTCAAGCTTGAAAAAGATGATTTGATTGCAAAATTGGATGAAGCTAATAATTTGAATGAGAAATTTAAAAATCAAATTTCATCTTAGGTGGACAAAATTAAAAGTTTGGAAGAGCAACTAATTAATTTAAAACTGAAGTTGAAAAATTAACTAGTACCAAACTTGTTGTTAAGCCTAACTCAAAGGAAATTTTTTTTTTTTTTTTATATTCCTCCATTTAAAAGGAATAGTGAAGAGTTGAAGGTTAATATTGCTAGGATAGACAAAGGTAAAAATTCTGATGTTAACACTGAAGTTTCTAAACCTATGTCTAAAACTCCCCCTAGGTTGAATAAAAATTCTGAATTTGTCCCCACTTATCATCATTGTCATATTGTTGGTCATATTAGGCCAAATTGTCCTAAGTTGTCAACCTCTAAGGGTAGACCTTCTTCTACGAAGCTGAGTAGATCTAAAACCACTCATGTTTGTCACCATTGTGGTGCTTCAGGTCACATTCGTCCTAATTGTTTCAAGTTGTTTCCTCATAAGCGAGTGTCCAATAGGTCTCATCATTTGTCTAAAGGCTCTGTACCTATTCTTAGTGAGTTATTAAAATTTTTGAGCTTTTTAACTCAATTTCAAGGGAATTCTAATTCCTCTATGTCCTTTAGTAATCATACTTGGAGATGTGTCTTTTCATCTTTACGACCAAAGACTCATGCTGTGTGGGTGATAAAGGATCCTAAGATTTAATTGTCTTTCTGTTTGTCCTCTACTTTAATTCTTTCTATTTAAAGTAGGACTCTCTTGCTTGATTTCTTGTGCTTTTAGAATCATCTTTCATGCATTTGCATCTAGTTTTTATGCTTTATAGTTGTTTGCTTGTTTTTGTTTATTTGTTTATTTGTTTTCAGTTTTTGTTTTATTTGTTTTTCAAAAAAAAAAAAAAAAACAATTGTGTGTATTTATATATTGTTACTTGTGTAACTTGGATGGCCATTGAAACAAAGTTTCTAAACTTTGTATCTCTTGTACCATAGATGAACATCTCAATACACAACCAAGCAAGTGAGCTTTATGGTTCATATTTGTGATGAGTACGATTAAGATGATCTCTTATATCTCATGATCATATCACTCTTTTTGACGGAAATGACTAGAAAATCCTAAGAAAAATGCATAAATAACCATTTCACCACTAAAGCATGCTAATCATGTATAACATCTGTATACTTCGACATAACAAAATTGTGATATTTTGCCTTACATAATTGGGGATTTCTTTTCTCTCTTATATGCCCATGCATGATATGTTCAAAAAGAATATATGCAAAAAATATAAGCAAAAAGAATCAAAATGCTTTTAAAATGATTGTAAGTGTGTTTCTAGGAGATGTGGAAGTTATATGATGTACCTCAAAGGTGATAGTCCCCATGAAATAGTTATAATTGTGTGTGTGTATTAAATGTTCTCATATCTCAAATCGTCATAATATGAGAAACTTGATCACACTTGTTATGTTTTCACATACAACACATATACTCTTTGCTACTCTTGATACATGTGCAGGTACAATGTGTTTTGGTCATCACAAAGGATACATGTGTTAATATATACTTGCTAAACTGTCTTAATTTTTTTTTGAAATATAAAATTGGTTAGACTTGTTTAGTGTGTTTGTGGATCTAGAAATGCTTTGCATCTAGAGTTAAGATGTGGTTTGAGTGCATAATATGTTGCTTGGGTGCTTGTTTGAGTAGCCATCTTGTCAGTTTCTCATCTTATGTGTTTTTCCCCCCTTGAAAAACCTCTTTTTCGCATCCTCGATAGCTTCTCGATAAAATCTCGATAGATACCTATTCTATTGAGATTTCTGGATTTGACCTCGACAGCTTCTCAACAGATAGGTCAATCCATCAAGCCAAAATCTTGTGCTTTCTGTCTGCTTGACACATCCTTAACAGATTCTTAATCCATCGAGGTTAGCTTCTTCTCAATAAATGCTCGACACCTCCTCAATCGATCAAGATACCCTTTCATGCATTTCTTTTTTTTTTTCATTTTTTTTGAATTTTTTTCCTTTGTGTCCATAGCATCTTGTTTTCTTTTTCTTGTAGGTCTATGGTTCTTTGTTCTCCTCGTTCTCTCTATATCAGTTTTCTTTCTGTCACGGGTCAAGTTTTTTGGCCTTTTATGCCCTTTGATATTTGTGTCAAAAGGGGGAGAATTTTGAAAATTGAATGTCATTCATCAAGGGGAGTAATAGACTTAGGGGGAGAACTTTATGTTAAAGGAAAGAAAGTTTTTGATGTAACTAACTTAGGAGGAAAGTTAGTTTGATACACTTTGATATTGATATATATTTTGTGTTGTGTATCTTTTGGTTTTGTAACCATTTACATACATCATGTGTTGTTTCTATATTTGATTATGATGTACGTGTTTCACTCTTTATCTCACATATGTTGTTTCTTTTCTCTCTTTATACATAAGTTTCTTATTTATTTAACTTGTCATTTTTTTTCCACATGGTACCTTGTTGTGTTTTGTTAGTGCCTTTCAGGAAAGACAGATTAAAACAAGTCAAGATTCTGAACCTTCTTTTGCAGCAACTTCCAAGGTTCAGATCTTTTAAACTAGGCTTATTTATTCTATAATTTTGAGTAGAATGTATTTTTGGATATTCAATGTACACTTGTGGTTTTGTCATGGATTGCCAAAAGGAGAGATTGTTAGGGACATATTTTTATGTAATTGGCATATCTTTTGACAAAATGCACTTTACTTGTATTTGGGTAAATCTAAATATGTTCAAAATGATCCTTACAAGTGGTTACATTGAAGACATGAAGATTACTCAAGAACTGCTCAAAAAAAGTGCAATCTACAAGTCTCGATACCTCCTCAATAAAAGCTCGATCTATCGAGATTCATTAAAACTCGACACATGTCTTGATCTATCGAGCTTACGAGATTCAAACTATAGCCAGCAACATTTTTATTCTAGAATGTTATTTGTTTATGAGTTTGTATAATCTTTATTGGACTAGGAAAGCTCAAGGTTTATGTATACCTATTTGGAATAGGAGAGTCCATTGAGCTCCTATTTAAATAAGAAGGTGGAAAAAGAAAAACCTAACCCAAGAGAGCTTCATAAGGTTTTCTTTTTGAAACCCTAGCCCTTTCCTATAGAAGAAAGAATTCTTGTTGTGTTTCTTATACGCCCTTAGGTTCTATAAACAAAGGCTCTTGCACCAACATTGAAGATCTTATTGGTGTTTCTATGTGAAGCTACTACAAATGAACTACAACAATCAAGGGGTTGCTGTGGAGTTAATCACGTACTGGGATTCGTGCATTATTGGTTAATCATGTACTAGGAGTCGTGCATTGAAAGGAGAGATTGCCGCTATATTACAAGTCCAATTACGTATTGGGGTAGGGGTTCAACTATAGATTGGTATTAGGTACTGGGATTCCTTTTACATGTAACCGCTTGTTTTGATAATAGTGGATTCTCAAGAGTGGTGACCTTAAATTCACCTAATGGGGTTTTGCCTCAATGGTTTTCTCCATTCATAAACAAATCACCCGTGTCAAATTTAATTTCCACTATATTTAGTTATTTGGTGATTTGTTTATGCTACCATACTCATTGCATGTAATTGAATCTAATTAATTTCACTTGACTAAATTAATTGATTAAGTTACCAAAAGGGTCAATACATTCTTGGCCTATCACACTGTTTCACATACAATTTTTTTGGGTTGAATTTTTGTATTTTCTTTTTCTTTTTCTTTATGCACCATTTTAAGTAAAACACACATAGTTTTTGGTTTAACCAATTTGCTGAGCCAAAATTCATAGTTTTAAAAATAGTTTTCTTGGACTGACTTTTTTTAACACATTTTTTAAAGTAAAAAACACATAATTTTACCAACAAAAAAGATTTATGGAAAAAAGTACTTTCCCCCTTTATGTTTGAAGTAGTTTTATCATCCCAACTTTAAAGTTGAATAATTTCCTCTTTTATATTTTGTAGACAAGTATATAGTCCCTGTTATTACTCTCTTAATTAAACCTTAACAAAATCTTATGATTGCTAGAATATTTCATTGTGCAATATCTAAAATGCCTCACGAAATTTTGATGTCCCAAAAACTTTCTTCATGTATTTTGAGTTTTATGTTTTAGTCATACTTAGAAAGTAAAAATGGTAATGTATGGTATTCTATTTGTTACCTAGAGAACACTAATTTATTAGTGGTTTAAATCTTCTAGATTTATAATTTTATCTAATAGAAACTTCAATGACATATGTCTTTTGTTTTTTTTTTTCTTTCTTAAAAAGGTGTTCATTAAAAATTAAGTAAGCTAAGCATCATAATTAGACTCATAAAATAAAATGATAAAGAAGGAAGTATGACTAACAAAATATTCATGAAAATGGTAGTAGGTATTTAATTTGATGAAGAGTTTCAATTGTAACATATGTCATCATTTATTGCGAAAATTTAAATATTATGACAATATTTTATCAAAACTTAGTTGTTTATTGTTGGAAGATGACGACATTTGTTATCATTCTTAGCAGAATTTTTTTGTTAGTAGATACTGTCTTTAGTAAATAGGTTCTAAGAAATGAAAAAGTATTTTGTATCAAATGATATCCATCATCCGTATCAAAATCCAATAAACGAGAAACATGCGTACAAAAATAACTACCCACTAACACATGTCTTTTAATTGTTAGTAGGTTAGTTATTTTTTAATGACATGTCTCACACTCACTGGATTTTAATACTGCTAACGTAGTATCATTTGATGGGAAATTATTGTGTACTCCCAGAATACCATAAATGTGTATTCCTTCCTCTCACATAAATAGTGGGTCTCACTAATTAAATTCATGGTGGGACTCATGTGAGAGGAAGGAATATGCATTTATGGTACTCTGGGAGTATCTAATAATTTTCCTCATTTGATACCAAATACCTTCTCCTAAGAAATGATCATATTAAATAGATGGTCATATGTTAAATAACTATTCTATATTTAAATACATGGTTTGATACTACTTTTTAAAAAAAATGTTATCTTAAATTTTCTCATTCAAGGGGCAGCATGTGCCTTACACGTGCAAACCTTATTAGTTATAATTTTGTTTTTTTTTTAAGAATACTAAGTATTTTTAACACACACACACACGAGGAGAAGGAAGAATGTCTTAAAAAAACTAACAGTGGTGTATATCCAAAAGGGTCTAACTCTTGAATACACAACACAAGTTTTAAACCTCTATAACTCACACTCATTTTCCAATGTGGGATTAACCATTGTTTTTCCTTTTGAAACTTACTAGTTATAATTGAAAACATTGGGTTTAACTCATGTTTTCAATCTATAATAGCTGTACATCTCATATTTTGTAAAGACTAAATATCATGGGCTATCTAGCTAGAGAATTTAGTCATCAGGTAACTAACAAATAACTAACTTTCTGAATCTTTTTTTTTTTTTTTTATACAAGACAATTCTACTCTAGCCCAATCTAAATGTATATGTGTGTGAAATTTCCTCTTAAAGACTTGAACATCGGCCCTTGCCCCCCATATCCCACAAGCACTTATACTTTGTGGAGTGACCATCGCACCAAGGGTATGTGTTGGTTCTGAATCCTTTTAATATATAGAGATAATAATCACACATTTTAGTTTCCTTTTACGGAATTTCAATAGATAGTCTTATATTTTACATTTTTTTTTCTTCATTTTAAACTGTGAGTTTATGTTATGAACCCAAATTTTAAAAGACAAAATTTAGTTACAAAATTTGCTGTAACATTAGGTTACAACACTACTTAATAAAATGAAATTTAGACCCCTTAAAACACAACCAGATTGAGTAGCCTAGTTAATTAGCCAAGTTGTTACTTAGTCAAATTAAGTAATTCTAGGTTAAAACAATCAAACAATCATATCAAGAATATAAAGTAGCGAAAAAGTAAATAATACAAGATATGATCACCCAGGAAAACCAAATCAGTAAAAAACCTGAGGAGGATTTTACCCACCGATCCTCAAGGTAAAACAGAATTCACTATGAAAGAATCGAAGTTCATACAAAATGACTTACAAGCTCCCCGCTCGACTTCCTAATGCTACCTACCAGTAGAACTTACTGACACGACCCCGTGCAAGTTTCGAATCCACGGACTCCTTCTTTCTTGAATTCTTCAATCAGTTACAAGCACCCACGCTTGATATTCTTTAAGTTTCAATGGTAGCAACCTTGTTAATCATCAAGATGTAGATAATATCTCTACCTTGAAAACCCTAAGTTTATGTGAAGGAAAGCTCCTCAATGATCTCACAAGAGATTCACACAAATCGTAAATATGAGCAACAAAGACTTAGAAAGGTTTGGGTACAAAACACTAAAAATAAAAGGAGGTACAAGAGGCACTCTAATCTCTCTCTCAAAAAGTCCCAAAAACGTGGCTTAGGGTTTCCTTTATATAGTGGGAGAAGTAGATCTGAAACCCTAATCCTTAATGGGCTTAAGCTGCTGTTTGGGCCGACTTAAAATTCTGCAGATACGATTTTCGATCGATCGAGCATGTTCTTCAATCGATCGAACCAGGCAGAATATGAAGTCTTCTTCCTGCAGCTTTTATGTTCTTAAATCTTAACTTGAATCACCTTGAGTATTGTCTAATAAAACCTATAAACTCTAAGATCTATATCTAGACAAGTTTGTGTTCACGATTTGCCAGTTGTTCTAAACATTTAGAACCTAACAAACTCTCCCTTTGGCAATTCGTGACAAAACTTTCATACAGAATGAAATGCTCAAATACAAGAACAACCCAATACAATAAAATGCTCATTACAACAAATTCAACCTAACTACTATCCATCAGTTGCAAGTGTAGACAGCAGCTCAATTGAATCAACCTATATATTTTCTAAAACACTCAACAAACGCATAAACGCATGTGTGACAGAAAAACAGTAAATCAACGAATATGCAAACTAACTCTCCCCCTAAGTTAGATACATCAAAAACAATGTTAACTCCCCCTAAACATAACATTCTTGTATTTTCCACACATATTCCCACATATCAACTATTTCTCCCCCTTTTTGTCACGTATTGACACAGACAACTCATACAAAGAGTAAACAGTCAACATACGCAACAAAGGATAAGAGAAAATAGAGAAAGAAGGGGACACAAAACAATTCAACTCTATAGAAAATAGAGACAGCTCCCCCTATGAACAACACAGGTTAAAAAAAAAAAAAAAAATTTCTCCCCCTATCAAAAATAGAAAAAACAAAACAAGTTTTAGGAAAAACAGTTTTGGGAAAAAATAAAAGAGGTGGGGGAAAATCAGCAGCAGCAGCAGCATCACCAACAGGATCAGGTACATCCTCACCAGCAGGACCAAAGTTAAAAACACACAAACCAAAGTTAAAAACTAAGGTGAAGATACATATGAAGAAAAAATATTCTCTCTTTCAATAAAATGCAAACATGGCATTATGTGACCCATAAACAGTTGCATGAATAGAGAAAATATTTACACATTGATTATCCATCATATCTTTTAAGAAAAAAATTTCTGCAGTTCACACATAAGAAATAGCATATACTAAAATATACAAAACTCAAAAATTAATCAATCAATTTTTAAATCAAGTTGAGTACCCAATTTAGCAAAGTGTATGCATGCTATGTGTGAAAACAATGAGAGATATGACTGCAAAACTGCAAGATGGATACAAAAATAATGCAATGCATGTGAATCCTAAACACAAATGATGCATGAAAAAAAATTTTGGTCCAAAACATAGAAACAAAAAATTTTTCAGTTTCGATCGATCGAACATCAATCGAGTCAGGCAGACTCAAACCTAAAATTTTAATCGCAATTTCGATTGATCGAAAAACAGGTTCAATCAATCGAAAGTCTGGAAAAATCAGATTTTTAAAAAACAGAGCATTTTAATGCAGAAACTTCTCAAAGCACATTGTTTTTTAAAAAATGCATGAGTATGAGACGAAAAGTTTTAAAAAAATACTTGAATTCAACCCAGATCTTCCAAAATCAAGATTTTCAATCAATTTGTCCTCAAAGCGCAAACATTTAAACACATTTTGCATTAAAATCAAGGAACTTTTAATCTTGGATGGCCACAACAAAGTCACACACAATATAATGTATCAAGTTTAAAAAAGAGTAACTTGTGTAGTGTGTGCAACTAGCAAAAGCTTGAGATACATGTGAGATGATATGTGAATAGCAATCAATCACAAAGTTTACAAAATTCATCACATAGAATTTAAAAGAGACTATCACCTAAAGAGTTACATCATATAACTCCCACATCTCCTAGAATATAAGGTTGCAATCATGTAAGTTTCTTGAATTGGCCTGATATTTATGTGAATTGGCATCAAGCCTAATAGTACACACCAATTTTAATTAAGCAATTCAATCGAGGCTACACCTTATGTTCTTTTTGTGCATGTGCTACACTTTCTCGAGTACAAAATCTTATGATATGCACTAAAGTGTTCATGATTGGCTAGTGAACAGTGGTGAGATGGTTATTTATGCCTTTCTCAAAAGGATCAAGTCCGACAGTCAAATAACATGTGACTTCAAGATTAAGACAAAGTGATAAACACCATAAATATCTTTCCTACACAACATACACTACAAAGTTTCAACTAGTAAAGTGCAATAAATAAGCCTATCCAAGCTAAACAAGGTACATAAACTTGTTATGTAAAGATAAGGTGGCCAACCTTGATTTCAAATCCAAGATCTATAACAAAACACAAAAATCTTTTTGGTTTAGGAAAAATTTATGACCAAAAACAAAAAGCACATATTATGCTAAATGAACAATGCAAATGCAATGCATGACAGTACTTAACTAAGCTATAGAGGGTACACAAACAAGAAATATCAATTTCTTAATTAACCCTTGAGTACATGTACAAATTAGTACATACTCATACAAGATCAGAAATAGCTTAGCACAAATTATTCAAGTTTCTCCACAATGTCAAGCATGTTCTAAATCAAGAGAGAGATATCATAATTCATGTAATCCTCAAAAAGAAAAACTAGACACAAAATAAAATATTTTTGTCTTTTTGAAAATTTTCAATGTTTTTGGATTTTTTTTTTTTTTTTTTAAAACAAAACAATCAAAGAAAATAATACAACCAAAAACTAAAACAAAACATGTCCACAAATAATTGAAAGAATTAAATCAGGGACAAGTTAGGAACACTCACCTTAGAGAATCTTTTCTCACCCATCTAGCACGAGTCTTTAGCTTTGTAGGTGAAAATCCATGTGAAGCAGAGTGTATTTGAGGGATTATACCAAACTTCTGAGAGAGACTGAAATCCTGTAAATTCCTTTCACAAGCCAACAAGCTCAAATTTTTCAAAAAAATATGAAACAATTTATATGGACTTATGGCAGGAGATATATCATCACATATCCTAGATTGACATACAGAATGCTGAAATTTCAACTTATGACAATTAGGACGAATGTGACCACGAACACCTCAATAGTGGCAAACAGGAACAAATTTAAGAACATCAGTATTCCTAACAGCAAATCTAGTCTCAGATTTAGGTTTTTGCCTCAACAAAGAACAGTTTGGTCTAATATGACCAACAACACCACAAAAGTGACAGGTAGGCATAAAAACAGATTTCTTTTGCACACTAGCAGCAGGTTTAGACATAGGTTTAGAAACTTCATCGTTAACATCAGAACTTTTACTTTGTCTAACCTAGCAAAGTAAGCCTTCTCTTTATTATTCCTCTTGAAAGGAGTGATATAAACTTTCTCAGTCTTAGGCTTAAGAGAAACAAAAACACTTTTGTTATCAATAACAGGCTTGGTACTAGTCAAATTTTCAATTTTAGTTTTAGATTCAACTAACTCTTGTTCCAAGCTTTTCATCTTCTCATCTTGAGAGGAAATTTGATTTCTCAAAAATTCATCTTTTTATTAGATTCATCCAATCTCACAATCAATTCCTCTTTTTCAAGATTAGCCAATTTTAACTCTTCCTTAAATTTCTTAGCAATTTTCAAAGATTTAGATAATTCCTTCCGAAGAGTTTCAAAAGCATCAAAAAAATCAACAGAAACAATAGTGTCCTTTTTATTCAAATCATCACAGGCATCAATAAAATCAGCAGAAGCATGAGCAGAAAGACACTTCAAATTATCCATGATAACAGGGGTCAAGGATCAGCTCTTAGATCAAAGGATCTACAGACAAAAGAGCTACCCGCTCTGATACCACTTGTTGGAAGTTTAGACCCCTTAAAACACAACCAGATTAAGTAGCCTAGTTAATTAGCCAAGTTGTTACTTAGTCAAATTAAGCAATTCTAGGTTAAAACAATCAAACAATCATATCAAGAATATAAAGCAACGAAAAAGTAAATAACACAAGATATGATCACCCAGGAAAACCAAACCGGTAAAAAACCTAGGGAGGATTTTACCCATCGATCCTCAAGGCAAAACAGAATTCACTATGAAAGAATCGAAGTTCATACTGATGGTGCAAGAAAAACACCGTCAATTACTCGTCTATATGGCCGTCCATATCAATGTACAAAGTGGAGAACGAATGGATGGTACACTCGTCCTCCCTTAACCGTCCTCTTTCATCCTCCATTCACTCGTCCAATGAAGGACGAGCAAGCAGTGAACCTCGTCCTTCCTTAATGATGGACGAGTGAGGTTCACCAAGAGTTACACTTCAACACACTTCCAACCAAGAGTCATATTGTTTGAATCTCAACACAGGTCCCAATGAGGTGACTCCTATGACAGTTATGGAAGTTACCCTCTGAATCCTCCAAACTCTATGACGATAGGAGAAATAACTGATTTCTAACACTATATAAAGACCCTTCTACGCAGAGGTAAGGGGACTTTTCTCTCTTTTGGAATTCTAGATAAAAAAAATTAATGAAGTCTTTGAAGGCTCTTTTTTCTACTTCAATCCACTAACTTTACCATCGGAGGATTAAAGGCCGGCTTCCACCAGTCTTCTCTGATTTTCTTTGGTTTTCCAGGACTCATTCTTCAAGATCAACAGCATCCGAAGACTTTTCAGCCCACTGATCCCTTAGAACTTATCAGTTGGCGCCGTCTGTAGGAAAGAAACGTAAGAAATTTGTTGTCTTTTGAACTTAGTTTATTAAGTTCTGTAGTTTCTTTCTCTAATAAAGGGTTGAAATGGTTCGGACAAAATCTAGGGCTACGAGTCCAGGCCCTCAACAAAGCAAGGACACATCTAGTAACCCTCACCGCGACCGTCAGTCAGCACCCACTATGCAACCACCTTCATTCCAACATATGCAATCCATGGCCGCTGCTATGGCAGAGTTAACTCGTCAAAACCAAGAGTTGGTTAGACAACTTGAGTTAAGGAAGCAGCCTCGTGAATGGAATGCCGAAGAACAGGCCCAAAGTCAAGAAGAGGAAAGGAATGTTGAAACTGAAAATCAGTCAAGAGGTACCGTTTCACGGAGGGTACCTCATTTAGAAAGGGAAATGGATCAAATGAGAAGGGTCATGGACGAGATGAGGGAAAACATGAGGAAAACAAATCCTGTGGAAGACTTAGTTCACAGAACTGATTCCCCCTTTGTGGCCTCCATCAATGCTTATCCTTTGCCACCTAAGTTCAAGATGCCTCCTTTAGATTCGTATGACGGGACACGAGACCCTTTTGACCATATTGCCACCTTCAAAAGTACTATGCATCTTCAAGGAGTTCCAGATGAAATAATGTGCAGAGCTTTTCCTACTACCCTCAAAGGACCTGCACGAGTGTGGTTCAGCAAAATACCTTCTAATACAGTGACGTCCTTCGAAGAGTTAAGCAAGTTGTTTGTTAACAATTTCATTGAAGGGCAGAGGCATAAACGTTCTTCGTCTAGCTTGCTAACCATAGAGCAAGGGGAGAATGAAAGTTTGCGGTCCTTCATCACGCGTTT
Source organism: Quercus suber (assembly GCF_002906115.3). Classification (NCBI taxonomy): domain Eukaryota; kingdom Viridiplantae; phylum Streptophyta; class Magnoliopsida; order Fagales; family Fagaceae; genus Quercus; species Quercus suber. The sequence goes on from NW_027069976.1 coordinate 354,064, forward strand.
CAACAGGGATGCCTTGGCGGTGGACGAGGTGGATGATAAACTCCTCCTGGCAGCATTTTATAATGGAGTTCATTCTGACTTATTTATCCATAAGCTATATGAACAGGCGCCTCAAACCATGGCTGAGCTAGTTCATTCAGCCCAGAACTTCATGAATGCAGAGGATGCTATCATAGCCAAGAAGAGGAAGAGAGTTGAGAAAGTTGAAGCCAACACAATGCGTCAGTCGGAGCAAGGCCCTCGTCCTAAGAAGGGACGGACGGAAGATAAGAGGGATCGAGAAAAGAAGGCAGGCCCTTCAGCGCGAAATCAACAGTATACCCCCTTGAACGTGCCACTTGAGCAAGTTCTTATGCAAATCAAAGACGAGCCTTCTTTGAAGTGGCCAGAGAAGATGAAGGGAGATCCCAACAAGCGCAATAGGAATAAGTATTGTCGCTTCCATAGGGATCATGGGCATGATACGGATGAATGCTTTGATTTAAAGCAGCAGATTGAGAATCTCATTAGGCAAGGAAAGTTGAGAAATTTCCTTGGACGAGACCACAAGGATGAGAAATTGAAAGCGAAGGTAGAGGAGTCATCATGACCACTGCTTGGAGAAATAAGAATCATCCTAGGAGGAAGTCCTACAGGACAGTCGTCCAAGTCGAAGAAAGCATAATTGAAAGCAGTACAAAACGTTCAACTCTCTGGACGATTACTGAGTGAGAGAACTACGGATGAGCAGGCGATCACCTTTACGGACGAGGACGCAGAGAAAATTCACCATCCCCATGACGATGCTATTGTCATCACTCTCCTTATTGCTGATTACAAGACCAGAAGGGTGTTGATAGATAACGGAAGCTCGGCTGATATTTTGTATTATCCAACCTTTCAGCAGATGAGGTTAGGACGAGATCAGCTGCGACAAGCGAGCTCCCTTCTAGTGGGTTTTGGTGGAATGAAGATACAACTTGTGGGCAGCATCTTATTACCAGTGACAGTGGGGGCATATCCGCAGCAAGTTACCAAGGAGGTGAACTTCCTTGTGGTCGATTGCTCATCCTCTTACAATGCAATAATTGGGAGGTCAACCCTAAATAGGTGGAAGGCAGTTACATCTACCTACCACTTGTCAGTCAAGTTCCCGACGGAACATGGGGTAGGCCAAGTACAGGGAGACCAACTAACAGCAAGAGAGTGTTATCTAGCCATGCTAGCCGCGGACGAGCAAATTCAAACAATGAATATCGAAGAAAAGAAAGTTATGGCAGAACCCATTGAAGCGTTGGAAGATATTCCTTTAGATGATAATAACCCTGAGAGGTGTACTAGAGTTGGAGCAGATTTGGAAGCAAAGATCAAGAAAGATCTCATTTGTTTTTTAAAAAGAAACAGAGATGTGTTTGCATGGAGTCACGAAGACATGCCGGGTATAGATCCTAGTGTCATTACCCATCGTTTGAGTGTATGCCCTTCCTCCAAACCAGTACGGCAAAAGAAGAGGGTGTTCGCCCCAGAGAGAGACAATGCTGTTATGGAGGAAGTTCAGAAGCTAATTATGGCGAAGTTCATTCGAGAGGTATACTATCCTGAGTGATTGGCCAACGTAGTCATGGTCAAGAAGGCGAATGGCAAGTGGAGAATGTGCGTTGATTTCACTGACTTAAACAAGGCTTGTCCCAAGGATAGTTACCCGTTACCACGCATTGATCAGCTGGTAGATTCTACTGCAGGCCACAAATTGCTCAGTTTCCTGGATGCTTTCTCTGGATACAATCAGATTAGGATGGACGAAGCGGACCAAGAGAAGACGTCCTTTGTCACCAGTCAGGGATTATTTTGTTATGAAGTGATGCCTTTCGGTTTGAAAAATGCTAGAGCAACATACCAACGACTAGTCAATCATATGTTTCGTCCACAGATCGGGCGGAATATGGAAGTCTATATAGACGATATGTTGGTGAAAACTCAGGACGAAGATAGGCATCTGGATGACTTACAGGAAACATTTGATACACTGAGGCAGTATCACATGAAGTTGAACCCTAGCAAATGTGCTTTTGGAGTATCATCAGGAAAATTCCTGGGGTTTATGGTCTCCTACAGAGGAATCAAAGCAAACCCTGACAAAATTCAAGCAATATTGAATATGAAGCCTCCGAGCAATGTTAAAGAAGTCCAATCTCTCACCGGACGAGTCGCCGCCCTCAACAGGTTTGTTTCTAAAGCTATTGACAAATGCCTGCCATTTTTTAAGATTCTTAAAAAAGCATTTGAATGGACCGACGAGTGTCAGAAAGCTTTTGAAGATTTGAAGACATACCTCACCAAAGCCCCTTTGTTAAGCCCGTCCGTGCAAGGGGAAGAGTTGTATTTATATTTGGCAGTCACCCCACACGCCGTGAGTTCAGCATTAGTAAGGGAAGAAGACAAGGTACAAAGACTTGTATACTATACCAGCAAAGCACTGAGGGGGGCAGAAGAACGATATCCGTTGATGGAGAAATTGGCTTCTGCACTGATAACAGCCTCCAGAAAACTAAGGCATTATTTTCAGGCTCACATCATTAACGTCATGACAGATCACCCACTCAAGAAGGCAATGAACAAACTAGAGGCTGCGGGACGTTTGATCCAATGGGCCGTAGAGCTCAGTGAGTTTGACATAAAGTATTAACCGAGGCATGCCATAAAAGCTCAAGCTCTGGCAGATTTCATTGCAGATTTTACCTTAAATTGTGACGAGGTGGGTGAGAAGGAAAATATTAAGTGGGTCGTCTATGTGGATGGTTCATCTACACAGTACGCAAGAGGAGTAGGTGTGGTTTTACAATCTCCAGAGGGGGACAAACTAAAACATAAAGTTCGTTTGTAGTACCAGACAACTAATAATGAAGCTGAGTATGAAGCTCTTCTCAAAGGGATGGAATTGGCCAAGTCCGTAGAAGCGGAGTCACTCCTCGTCCTGGGAGATTCTCAGTTAATCATAGGCCAAGTGAATGGCATGTTTGAAGCCAAAGAAGAGCGAATGAGGAAGTTTCTAAACAGAGTGATGCGCCTTATAAAAAAGTTTGAGGAAGTTAACTTCGTTCAAATCCCAAGGGAGGAAAACATGGAAGCTGATGCCTTGGCGAAAGAAGCCTCAACGAGTGAAGCTGTAGATGAATTTGATGAAATTCAGTATATGCCAAGTATAGACATCCCAAAAGTACAACAGGTGGAAGATGGAGCAAATTGGATGACTCCAATTGTGTCGTACCTAAAAGACAGACGATTCCTTGAAGAGAAGGACGAAGCAAGAAAGCTAAGGGTAAGGGCGGCCAGGTACGTTCTTATGGACGAGATTCTTTATAAAAGAGGTTTTTCCCAGCCTTATCTCAGGTGTTTGGCCCCTGACAAAGCAAACTACATAATAAGGGAAATTCATGAAGGAGCGTGTGGCAATCACTCAGGAGCCAGGTCGCTCGTCCACAAAATCGTCCGTGCAGGATATTATTGGCCAAGCATGCAAGCTGACGCTAAGGCCTACGTCAAGGTCTGCGATCAATGCCAAAGGTTTAGCAACATCCCCAGGCAACCATCAGAGTATTTGACTCCAATGACAGCCCCCTGGCCTTTTGCACAATGGGGACTAGACATTCTGGGTCCATTTCCACTAGGCGTAAGACAAATGAAATTCCTCGTGGTTGGTATTGATTATTTTACCAAATGGGTAGAAGCGGAATCCTTGGCTAACATCACACAACAAAACATCAAAAACTTCGTGTGGAAGAACATTGTGTGCAGATTTAGAGTACCCAGGGTGCTGGTATCGGACAACGGACGACAATTTGATAATGCACTTTTCAGAGATTTTTGCGTACACTTCGGAATTCAAAATCACTACTCCTTACCAGCCCACCCACAAGCTAACGGCCAAGCAGAAATTGCAAACCGATCCTTGTTAAAATTAATCAAGACTAGGCTTGAGGGGGCAAAGGAAGTATGGCCAGATGAGCTACCAGGTGTTCTGTAGGCATATAGAACGACAGCAAGAACTCCTACAGGGGAAACTCCTTTCAAGCTAGCATATGGAACAGAAGCAGACATACCTGCAGAAGTGCATATGGCTAATCATAGAGTGGCGGTGTATCAAGACAAAGACAATGAGGAGCAACTCCGTTTGAACCTTGATCTCATAGACGAGGTAAGGATGGATGCTGAACAAAGGATGGCAAGGTACAAAAACCTTATGGCTAGGCAGTATGATGCAATGGTGAAGCCAAGGCGTTTCAGCGTAGGAGACCTCGTCCTAAAAAGGGTTTCCTTAGCAACAAAGAACCCAGCTCATGGGAAGTTAGGACCAAATTGGGAAGGCCCCTACAGAGTCGTCAACTGCAAAAGACAAGGGTCTTATTACTTGGAAGCCCTTGATGGGAGGAAGTTAGAGCATCCTTGGAATGTGGAGCACTTGAGGGAATACTATCAGTAAAATGCAAGCTTAGATGAACATGACTTTGGACGAGTCTGGAGGTTGTCTATCTACATAAAAAACTATTCTACATAAAAGACTTTGTTTATTTATTTGTCTTATTATTATGTTAAGGACAAGATTATGGTTTGGCGTGTGTTTGTTTTTCTTTTAAGGCAAGCATTAGTTTCTTAAAACATGCCTCGTCTATGAACAATGTCTGTATTGTGAACAATATTTGTGGAATGTACATAATGTTGTGTGAATCCATGATTCAAGTACTGCTTTTTGTTCATATTGACTTGAAAACAGCTGAAAAGCTCAAAACGAGAAAATTCTCTGAACGCAGAGATGTAATCTCAAGATTTCCTAAGCAAAGGATAAAATAAAGCATGCTCGTCCAAAGCGAAGGACGAGATAGAGCTTGTACAGATCAAATTACAAGCAAAACCAAGGCATGCTCGTCCATAAAATGGGGCAAGGTAGAACATAATACCTAACCATACCATGGACGAGGAAAAACATGGGCGTTTTGAACTTGTTTAAATCACCTACTTTAAAGAAGAGGGCATCTCATGGACGAGACAAAAGCACAGACAAGTCTAAGGACGAGTAATGCTTATTTACTTAACCATTTCAAGTGAAGTTTTTGTTACCACTTCACATGGACAAATCACACTCAAGTGGGAATTCCAATAAAAATGGCTTGAGTTTGTGTATGAAATGTAGACTAGTAAAACAGGAAATCAGGTATAGGAGATAAACACTCGTCCATGCACATAAGACAAACAGTATTCATTTAATTGTTTTCAAGGGCAGACAAGAAACGTCCTAAACACCCTTAACTGTTTTATCAAAATTCGTCCTTAAACATGGACAAACTAAATGTACTCAAATTACATATATTTAAAAAAAAAAAAAAAAAAAACTAAGTCATCAAGGTATGTTCTAAATTGAGGCATCCGGATTGGGGTCGTCCTGAGGCTGAGTCGTGGCATCGTCCTCTTTGTTGGCATCCTCAGAGTCAAGACCAAGGAGAGAGCTAGTGGTGGCAGGGTTCAAATTGAGCACGATGGAGCTGAAGTCCACATTAGGAAACTTCTCAGCAGCGTCCATCCTGAAGTCTTCAAACCCTGCTGCATAGTTGGTGTCCATAGCATCTGTGTATTGCTTAGATGCTTTGAATTCAGCCACTGCATCTTCCTTGGCTTTGGAGAGGAGAATGCTATGCTCGTCGCTCTTTCTTTGCAAGTCTTCAAGACGAGCATCTTTCTCAGCAGCATTAGCCTTCAACTCCTCAACCAAAGCTTTAAGGTCCTTCGCCTCGTTCGTCGTCTTAGCAGCCACCTCAGCCCATTGCCTGGCTTCTTCCTTCAACTCCTGTATCCTCGTCTCTAGCAAGATCCTCGTCTTGTCCAACCTAGTGGCCTGTCTGGACGCTGCTATAAACTTAGACATGCCCTGAAAAAGTCAACAACAAATATAAGTTAAAAAAAAAAAAAAAATGTACATTTGGTCAAGACGAAAAAAGAAATATTACCTTGAAAAGGTCATGAACACCAGAGTGTTCGAAGTCCTTGAGGGACATGTCGTAGCAGACGTTTATATCCTCGTCTGTCACAGCGTTCTTAAAACGCTCCCAGGCTAAGTCCTCATTTTCAATGATGTTTGAAAGGGCCCTTTGGGATGGTTGAGATGAGGTGGGCGCGGTTTTGGACGGTGGAGTCTTGGACGGAGTGGACTCCACAGGAGTGGACGAGTCGATATCATAGACTTTGGTTGGTTGCTGGGACAACGGAGTGGGCTTGACTACCTGAGACGAGCTGTGCTTAATCTTTTTGCCACGCCTGCTGGGGAGGTTCTCCAAATCCAAGTGTTTGGATATGGTTTTCCTTTTCTCTCCAGCAACAGGATGAGCTTGGCGATCAAGCTCAAGATGGCTCCCCTCAACACCTACCTCCTTTCCCTTATTACCTCTCATGGTTGCCATTCCTATAAAGATACGAAGAGAATTCACTTAGAAAAATGAAAATAAAAGATGCAAGGAATGCGAAAATCTAATACTTACTTTTTCTCACTGTAATTTCGTGTGCAAGTGCAATGTCAGATGGGTTAGGACCTAACCCCCACTTAGCTAGTCATCTAAGATTGACCAAGGAATGGAAATCCCTGTCTACGTGTAGACGAGCCCTGTGGACGTGGTCACGATGCAACTTGCTCAAAGTAGGTCGTCCAACAGCTGTAATGGAATAAATTAAGGTTAAATGAGATAATAATAAGTAAAAGGTAAGAGAGAAGAAGGGGAAAGCTAAGGGACTTACCCTCAGGACGAAGGTTCCCTAGGTCCCCAATAAAACGACCAAAGGAATCCCGGCCAACGTCTACGGGATTTCCAGCCCAGAATCCAGAGACGAAGAAAAACTCCGTCTTCCATTTTCTGTCAGACGAGGCCAAGGATTTCACCAGTCTACAATCTTTACTCCTGGCTGTGAATTGATAAAAGCCAGGAGATTGATGAATCTCTAAAGGTTTATAGCAGTAGAGGAACTCGTCCACAGTAATAGGACGGTCCCCTCCAAACACTTCCCTCCACAAAATTTGCATAGAGATAATTAATCTTCATGCATTTAGGTTGAATTGACACACCCCTAAACCTAACCTAACTAACAGCTCTCTGGTAAAAGAATTTAAAGGAAATCTAAGACCTCCAAGAAGGTAGGCCTCGTATACACCTATCCTAAAATGAGGGTTGCAACACCACTCTCCACGGACGGGTAATCTAGGATTAAACTCGTCTGGGATTTGGTACCACTCCCTAAGGTTATTTAATCTTTCCTCGTCCGTCTTTGAAGGAATATCTACAACACAGCTATATACAGTTACTTTCGTCTCGTCCAAAGGACTGGACGGAGGGATGGAAGACGAGGTACCTACCTGGGACCCTATAGTTTTCCTAAGTTATTTTTGTACTTCTTCTAAAGGAAGCCCAGGGACCCCTGAGACATACTCCTCATCAGTGGTGTTTCCCCTACTACTACTACTACTAGTATCACTAGAGTTATCACTACTCTCGTCATAATACTCGTCTATAGCTTTTTCTGTACTATCGCTAGACGAGGAAATGGTGATTCCTGACATTTTCTAAAAAGAAAATTTTGAAAACCTAAAAGACGAGGAGAGAAGGAATACCTGGCTCTAGGACGCACTGAAACTATGGACGTGGGAAACTCTTAGACGAGGCTCTAGACGATGAATGTCAAGGAGGAAAAATCTCAGAAGTGAGAGGGTAATGGGGGCATTCCACTATTTATAGATGGTTGACCTGAGCATATGAAACGACACGACCAATCAGATGCTGACACGTGGTCTTCGTCTCGAAAAAATGAATCGACGAAATGAACCATCAATTAGATTGTGACACGTGGCATCTCTGATCGTTAGAAAAGCTCGTCCATCCAGAGGAGTAAATCACTATATTTTCTTGGACGACACATGAACAAGGGGGCAACTGATGGTGCAAGAAAACACCGTCAATTACTCGTCCATATGGCCGTCCATATCAATGTACAAAGCGGAGAACGAATGGACGGTACACTCATCCTCCCTTAACCGTCCTCTTTCATCCTCCATTCACTCGTCCAATGAAGGACGAGCAAGTAGTGAACCTCGTCCTTCCTTAATGATGGACGAGTGAGGTTCACCAAGAGTTACACTTCAACACACTTCCAACCAAGAGTCATGTTGAAGAGTCATATTGTTTGAATCTCAACACAGGTCCCGATGAGGTGACTCCTATGACAGTTATGGAAGTTACCTTCTGAATCCTCCAAACTCTACGACAATAGGAGAAATTACTGATTTCTAACACTATATAAAGACCCTTCTACGCAGAGGTAAGGGGACTTTTCTCTCTTTTGGAAATCTAGATAATAAAAAATTAGTGAAGTCTTTGAAGGCTCTTTTTTCTACTTCAATCCACTAACTTTACCATCGGAGGATTAAAGGCCGGCTTCCACCGGTCTTCTCTGATTTTCTTTGGTTTTCCAGGACTCATTCTTTAAGATCAACAGCATCCGAAGACTTTTCAGCCCACTGATCCCTTAGAACTTATCACATACAAAAGGATTTACAAGCTCCCCACTCGACTTCCTAATGCTACCTACCAGTAGAACTTACTGACACGACCCCGTGCAAGCTCTGAATCCACGGACTCCTTCTTTCTTGAATTCTTCAATCAGCTACAAGCACCCACGCTTGATATTCTTTAAGCTTCAATGGTAGCAACCTTGTTGATCATCAAGATGTAGATAATATCTCTACTTTGAAAACCCTAAGTTTATGTGAAGAAAAACTCCTCAATAATCTCACAAGGGATTCACACAAACCGCAAATATGAGCAACAAAGACTTAGAGAGGTTTGGGTACAAAACCCTAAAAATAAAAGGAGGCACAAGAGGCACTCTAATCTCTCTCTCAAAAAGTCCCAAAAACGTGGCTTAGGGTTTCCTTTATATAGTAGAAGAAGTAGATCTGAAACCCTAATCCTTAATGGGCTTAAGCTGCTGTTTGGGCCGACTTAAAATTCTGCAGATACGATTTTCGATCGATCGAGCCTGTTCTTCGATCGATCGAACCAGGTAGAATATGAAGTCTTCTTCTTGCAAATTGTATGTTCTTGAATCTTGACTTGAATCACCTTGAGCATTGTCTAATAAAACCTATAGACTCTAAGATCTATATCTAGACAAGTTTGTGTTCACGATTTGCCAATTGTTCTAAACATTTAGAACCTAACAAATATTACTTCATATTTTGAAAATCTAACCATTGAATTGTATGTTCTTTACGCTCTTAATACATATGTCAAATTTTATGTCAATCGAATATTATTTACCATATAATCTATAAGCTTATATTTTATGCATAATTTTAAACTACAAAAACTTGCAATTTAAAAAAAAAAAATTATTAATTAGCTATTAATCTATAATTTTCTAGAAATTTTGCAAGCATGGAGGATATAAGAAGAAAATGTAATCTAATAGTAGATTTGTCAAAATTCAACTCCCAATAAAAAAAAATTGAGTAAAGTCGTAGCCTAAGGTTACAACCTATTTTATAACTAAATTTTATCAAACTTTAAATACTTTGAAATAGATAAAAAGTGAAATTTTACCTATATTCACTACAAAAAAATTGGCCTATGGCCGCGGCTAAAAAACGCGGCTACAGGTCTAAAAAACGCGGCCATAGGCTATAGCCGCGTTTTTTTTAGCCGCGTTTTTGACCGCAGCCTAAAAAGCGCGACTATAGCCCTCAGAGGGTCTATGGCCGCGTTTTATGACCGCGGCCTAAGCCGTGGTGCTATGGCCGCGTTTAACCCGCGGCTTAAGCTCTCGGCATATGGCCGCATTTTAAACGCGGCTTGAGCATTAGCCCTATGGCCGCGATTAAAACGCGGCCAAATGACAACCCTTTAGGCTGCGTTTAAACCGCGGCCTAAGGTCCAACCCTTAGGCTGCGTTTAAAACGCAGCCATAGGGCCTACCCTTAGGCTGCGTTTAAAACAACCAATTACTACATTTCAAATCAATGGATACAGATTCTAAGAAAAAAATTCATGTAGGTTTAGCCTAGGTGCCTAACCAAGCAATATTCTAAAAATATATATACTTGTTTAACTCAACACATTAAGATAATTTGGTAATAATACAATGAAAAGAACACATAATTCAAACATTTTGTTAATGAAAAATCCAAGGCTACTACAAATCTGCAATCAAGTAAATATGGTCTAAAAATCTAAACTTGCATTGCCTAATGTAATTTAATATTTAACCTGTACATGAAAGAATCAGGAAATGGAGAAGCATAATCATATGGTCCACTTAAAGTCTGACAAATAATATTTCCCAAGTTTATAGAATACATAATGATATGAGAGCCAGAGACAAAATTCACATGGAGACTTATTAAAGAATCTTGACTAAAACTTTTGAGTTAGAAAACCCACTGAACAAAGATACACTTAACATAGAACCTTGTCAAAATAAAAACCCATTGAACAAAGATAACATGACCATGCCTAAGACTCCAATTAACCATCACCATCAAAGACCTCAATGCGAAACACAAGTTTATATTTTTAATGCTAAATGGAGTGGATAAGAAATTTAAAAAGACAAAAATACATCAATTTTAAGTAGGAAAAAAGTTGGTTACAGGGGAAGAAGCTGCTGCAGCCCTCAGATCATGTATTCATGAACGGTGAAGCTTATGATTTTCATTAAGAGCCTTCCCACATTTTAAAACAAAAACAAAAACAAAAAAACAAAAACAACAACAACACCACTGCCACCACCACAACCACAACCACAACCAGCAGCCAACAGCCACAGCGACTAGTAGCCTAGAAACATGCTGGTGGGCTCACTGGATGTGTCGATGGGGGTTCAAAATGAAAATCAAAAAAACTGTCACAGTGCAATTTGAATTCATCATTGGGCAGATGAAAACGGCTTCAATGCTCTTTCAATGTAATTAAGGGTTAAAGAAATCAAATAAGTGACCTCATCGATTGAAGAATACTAAGAGAAATAAAAAATGTAGACTAAAATATCTAGCAAAATAGTAGAAATTGAAAAGGAATCAGAAATTACCTACTATAACCATAGCCAAGCAAGAGCCACATGCATTTTAGAAAAGGAACCAAAATGCCTAAAATTAATGTCAATCTTAAGACAGGTGTGTGACTGTGACCAAAGTTTATTGTCAAAATTCTTTGTTTACTATTATAATATGCCACAGTTTAAAAGAAACAACAATAAGCAAGCATGTATGAAATAATTTCACCATTTGAAAAAAAAAAATTCTAATTGGAACATGACTAGTAAACAAAAGCACCACTTACAACCAAAAGGAATTAAAGAGCAAGGGAGTAATAAAGGTGTTACAAACTTATAACTTAGAATTGATTGAGTCAAATAGTGTACTTCTAATCACCATCTAGCAGTTCAAGAATTCAAACATTAGATTTCTAATAAACAGGATAAGGGTACTACTGAGATAAATCCCCCATATCTCATAGTCATAGCTATAGCCATATCTCGTAATAATGATGATGACAACAGAGAAAACATAGTAGAGGCTGGTGAAGAAAATCAATTGAGTTTTTAATCATTGGACATATACAGATAGAGATAAATTACTTGGGTACATGTGGGTATTTTCAAAGCACTAAATTTTGACCCAACAATACATATAATAAAAAAAATAAAAAATAAAAAATAAATAGTATCAGAAACAGCTTTCTAGTCTGCAATTCCATCAATAAATAAAAACTGCTCAGAGCCCAGTGCATTTCTCACCATTCACAACAAAAACAAAAACCCAAATATAAGAAATGCATGGAGAAAAAAAAAAAAAAAAAAGCCCTCAGATCTCATAGCTTTGAATGATCATCCACGGTTGTTTTTTTTTAAGGCAATGGGCATTCATCAAAAGCCTTTACAAACCACCACCAAAGAAAATAAAATTTTTGTGTGTAATATATATATATATATGATAAAAGAAGAGTAGAATGTGGTTGTGGTTGTGGTGGTAGTGAAAGGTGGTGTTGAGTAAAGAGCTGATAATGAATTGAAAAACCATGCCTAACCGCTCAATAAAATTTTGGTGTACATCATTGGGCAAAAAATTACGGACTACTATTCTACCAAACAAAATTATAACACAGAGACAGAGGAAATCAAAGCAAGGTGAACTACCAAGAACTTAACACAAGATGATGCAAGATGATAAAAGAATCTTCTTGCTACTTGGATTCTTTCTTTTCTAAATGTCACCTTAGTTGTCAACATACAAAGATGGTGCTGCATGGGCAGTGCGTGTGGTGCTGATGGGCAGTGTGTGTGGTGCTATGAGGACGTGTGGTGTGATGGACAGTGCATGTGCTGCTGATGAGGCATGCGTGTTGTGCTGATGGCAGTGCGTGTGGTGCTGATGAGGTATGCGTGTGAGCCTAAAATACACATAACGCAAGCACCAGTTTTTTTTTTTTTTTTTTCATAATGTTAATTTAACTTTTAAAACCCAAAATTACAGCAACTTATTTATTTAATTTTGTTTTAAGAGTTTCTGTGTATACATAGTTATGAAAATCATATATTTTTACGCATTTACATGAGATGTGATAAATTTTAAAGTTAAATTGACTAAAATGTGATCATTTTTCTATTATACAAGTACTAATTCAAGTGCTCTAAGTGCCCTAATTACGTTTTAATTAATTTCAGGGTCCAATAGAATCAGAGAAATTGGACAACAGTACAAAAATTTCCAGACAATCCACCAGTTTATTACATTAGTCTTATCCAAAAAATTATGACCGCTGATTAAACAAACAAAATCCATTGTAATCAAACAACCTCCACCAATCATTTTCAATATCGGGGAAAAAAAATCAAACTTAAACCCATATACTAATTCCAAATAAGACTAAGTCTTTTACTTCAATTAATTCAAAATACCCACTAAATTCAATCAAACACAAAAGCAAAGAAAGAACTCACTTTTGGTGGAAGAACTCGCGGCGGAACAGACGAACGGTAACGGCGTTGTTAACGGCGGAGGAGGCGGAGGAGGAAGAAGAAGAAGAAGCAGAGTCCTGCAAAAAACAAGAGGGCCAACCCTTCAAAACCTTGGACCCCACAAATCACGGCGGCGTCGATGATATCGAAGGGATCTACAGCATCGAAACGCCGCCGCTGGTTTGGAAGAGAGGGTCGATCGGAGGGAGGGATATGGTGGAGGTCGGCGGAGATTGTGGTGGAGGCTAGGAGCTGTGTGTGACCACGGTGCTGTTTTTTTTTTTTTTTTTAGTGTTTGCAGTGCTTAGGTTATTCGGCTTGAGGCTGAAGTTGAGAAGGTCTGAGTGTAGTGCTGTTTGAGGGTTTGCGTTTTACTGCTTCAGCTTTAAAAAAAAAAAAAAAAAGCAAGGTCCTTAGGCCGCGTTTTTAAGCGGGGCCATAGCTTAGGGGCTTGGGCCGCGTTTATAAACGCGGCTTTAGACCCTCTCTATGGCCCCGTTTTTAAAACGGGGCTTTAGCTATTCTGGGGCCGCGTTTTAATAAACGCGGCCCAAAAAAACGCGGCCTAATGGGCCCGCGTTTTGTAGTGTTTGGCGGCATTTAAAATCTTTTTAAGGTCAACATTTCATTGATGCAAAAAGCCTATATAACATCATCCTGTAAGTTGATGCAAATTGTGTCACATCTTTTTGTGTCAACAAACTTGTTGATGCAAGAAATATAATAAAATATAATATAATCCAACCTATTATTTATTAATTTGGTTGCCAAACAAAATAATGTCTTGTTTGATACAACAATTATTTTAGTTATTCTCACTTTATAGTGAGTGAGATATGGACAACTAGTTAACGAGAGAAAGACCTGATTGGATAAATTGTATAGAAATTAAAATTTTAAAATAATATGACCTCCTAATAAAATAGTGCTACATCAATTATTTCAATATATATATATACACGGGACAGTTATATTACTAATGAAAATGGATGACAACGCCAATGTGAAAATAGAATTAAACATGGAGGGCAAAATGCAAAATTTGAAATATAAATTGTTAAATTGAAAATAACCTCTAACTTTAAAAACTAAAAGAGTACTTTAATCTAAATAATATCACTATTTTGTAAATATTCAGGCAGAGTGTTAAATTAAGCCAATCTCTAATGCCCAAAATTGTCATGATTTATACGTGATTGCCACTATTTTGCAAATATTCAAGGGCCAAAATGGCCAAATACCAAATATGGCTGAAATTTTCAACAAAATAGGATTGTTTTTAAATTATGTAGGAGAATACAACACTTTTAAGACTTGAAAATTGATTTCAGTATAAAACTTAATTTCACAAATATCAAGTTCCATGAGTACATTACACAACTCGATTTTATAAATATCGAGTTCCATAAAAGTCATATCACATGACATTTTTTACTCACGAAACTTGAAATTAATAAAATCGAGTTCTATGCAAAATCAAGTTTTAAAATAGTGGTCTTTTGATATATAGTTTGCTTGCGAATAATGCTATTTTGCTGAAAATTTCTAAAATGTGGTATTTTGGTCAATATCCAAGTTGCGTGTTAAATATGTCTATCTCTAAGGTCCTAAATGTTGACTTGATTTATATGTGATTGCCACTCTTTTGGCTAGATTCAATTATTTATGATGAATGTGTCTTTCAGGTTTCTTTCCAATATTCTTTATGAGTGCATTTTGTTTTATACCACCGCTGGGAGACTGTGACTTGTGGGATGTAAAATTGTAAATTACAAAAGAATCAACTTGCACCTATTTTCCCCACCCACAAAAATTGTTTGTCAAATCATGTATCATATAGCATTGTAATCGTCCTAATATTATGCCTCAAATTAATTTGAAGAAGTTACATGGTTTGTGATATATGTTTTTTTTCCCGCATGTGAAATGGTAAAATGGTCTCTGAACCTTTTGTGAAGTTTTGCTTAATTATTACTTTTTTGATAGTTAGAATGGAGAAGAGGTTATAAACCCTAGACATTTTCGTCCCAAATACTAAAATGCATCAATTAAACTACAAGTTACTTGGCAAGTTACTGTTTTAATAAAATAGACAGATAGTTTTCAAATCTATTAACCAATTTAGAACGGTATAATAATATGCCCCATGTTATGAGTTATTGACCTTGAAATAAAGAGCATTGGTTTATGTATCACAAAGATTGCATCATTTTTATATGCATATGTACCATAAAAATGTGTAATAAATTAATGGTAAATTACGGGTATCACCCATATAATATACCCTTAAAACCTAAAATTATGGATTTATTTTGTTACGCTTACACTTCATGTGATTTGGTTTGCAAGGCATTTTTTCTCTAACTTCTTTTTCAATTTTTATTTGGGTTTGTGCCTACACATAAGATATAAGTTTAACTAGAACAATCTTTTCCTTGCATTATTTTCTACTATATTGTTGGGAATTGCTACATCAATTATTTATTTACTTATTTTTTAGAAAATTTTAATCTATATATAGCGTCCATCCACTTCTTATGATAACTTTTTACTTCTTATGATAACTTTTTATTATCAGACCAAAACATCAATCGGTTTTTGATATAGGCGGAGATTAAATCTCCAATCTCTTATCCAACCATTAATGAATTTATCATTTGAGCTAATTAAAATTATCCAACCATTAATGAATTTATCATTTGAGCTAATTAAAATTCATATAAAAGTAAGTATCACCAAATATTGCACAGTATACCATCATGTTTTAAGAATGTATAAGGAGTGGTATGCATATATAATGTGCCCTTAAATAGTAAATCATACCCTTTTTATGATAAATAAACACGCACAGCCAGCTATTTGATCATGTTCTGACTGTGCTGTGAATTACGATGCACCAATATAGCTAAATAAAATTCAACAATGGAAATTGGAAACAGTACTCATCAAAAAAAAAAAAAAAAAAAAAAAAGTTTATAAACGCGGCTTTAGACCCTCTCTATGGCCCCGTTTTTAAAACGGGGCTTTAGCTATTCTGGGGCCGCGTTTTAATAAACGCGGCCCAAAAAAACGCGGCCTAATGGGCCCGCGTTTTGTAGTGATTTGCCGTCTCAAATATTACAGTCATTTCTATTTTATTTGACAAAAAGATAAACTGCCGTTGAATTAACTATAACTAACTTGGTTCTTTGCTAAAGAGTAAGTCAAGTCAAAGCTATTCCAACATGTGATCTCATGAATAGTCCAATCCTCATGGTGAGCCAAATCACATGAAACAAAACACAAGAAAAACCAATAATTAGATTCTTATGAAATGTGAAAGCAATTTAAATGGTATTTGACAATGTTATTGATCTAGATGGCATTCCATTTATTTTTATGAAATTTGTGGTAAAAATGATTATTTCTATGATCAAAGGGACATTTTGTGCAACTTTTGTAAGTTTAGAGTTCACAATGCAATTTTTGGGACGTTTAGGCTCTTTTATGCTATTTTGAATAGACTTTCATCAGGGTCAAATTTAATTGTTGAACTTTTGAGGGCAAAATGTTAGTTTAAAAAACTGTGTCCTTGCAACTCAAATTTTGGTTCTGACTTAAAAGGACTCAATATTTTCTCTCAATGAATATAGCCTAATACAAAAACATGCATATTGAAAGTGAATGAATAAACTTAATTTATTTCTTTCATATGTTTTAAATATAATTTTATGTTTATGTACATGTATATGTACATGTTTATGCTCAATTTTTTTTATTAAATTCATTAATGAATTAAAAATAATTAAATCCAAGTTGATAATTTAATAGCTTGTTCTTATTTGTAAAAGATTTTAAATTATTTGAAGTATAACTTGAACTTTATTAGTTGTAATATTTGCATTGATTTCTAAAATCTCTAATGCATGTGTAAGAGAGAGAGAGAGAGAGAGAGAGAGAGAGATTTCCAAAAATAAATTTATTTTTACTCTTCAAAATTGATCTATAAGGTTGATGATGAAGCCAACATTGACAATGTGATATGCCTTGAGAATATATGAGAATCAATGTATGTATGGCAATATAGGTAGTTAGGTATAATTGCAAGAAACTAGAATTTGTTTTGTCTCGCATTACCCAACCATAAACAAAAGGCTTGTCAAGAAACTTCTCTAGGCCCAATTTCACGAAAACCCTTGCATCCAATTGTTTTACATGAAAAAATGAAATTCTTGTACAACAATACATGCATAATTATTTTCATATCAAAACTATTTAAAAGTCTTGTTAGTTTTGACAAATTTATGTTATAGGCCTGTCTATGGTGTCTACTCCAAAATTATGAAAATCAGTCATATATTATCAAAAAGAAATTTCAATTCTAAAAAAGAATAAGATTATTTTTATTTCTTTTTTTATAAAATTTTTTTAAGTATGTCAAAATGGAATAAAAAGATCAATAAGGACATAATGAGTATATTTATACGTGGCATGTGGAAAATTTCACATCACATGATTTCACAAAAATATCTAATAACATTTTAAAATCGTGCACATATACTAAAATTCAAAAATTAATTTACTTAGGTTCTCAAATACAATGTTGGTACATCTAATTTAAAATTTTCAAAGATAAATCATACTTTTATGTTTATGTGTATGTTTATATAGAGACTTATATCTAGATTTATGTTTACAACCAATTCTTTTAATTTTTCAATGATATTATTTAAAAGTATAGCAAAATTTCATTTATTAAATACATAATAGTACGCCATATAAATTTATTAACAATATAGACGTATTCATATCAACAACAACAAAATAAAAAGTTCGATTATTCTATAAATACAAGAACTCCTTATTTAATCAAAAAGTTAAATTATTTTCTCTATTTTTGTGTTGGTGATGCCCACCGTAATGGGATTACCATCCATGCCATTGGGACCTTCGATGGTATCAAAGCCCGTGATTTGTAAAGAAGAGAACATACCACCATCACCAACCTCCTCTACCAGACTACCACCAACCCATCTGCAATCAACCATTCCATATTTGTTGAACATGAATTTTTAAACCATTAAAAGAAAAATTTTAAGACCATTTTCATCTATTTCATATTACAATTAATATAAACATATTGCATATCCCAAAGAACCACCATTGTAAGTGAGGGTTGGTGGAGTTCCTTTTACCATTGATAAGCCCATATCTTGGCACCTTATTCGTATGTTTCTTTTCTTATTAATAAAATTTTCTGAGTTTCTATGATTTTATTTATGGTTCCAGTATGCTTCCTTCCTTGTTAATTATTCTTTCATTTACAAGTCCATTATGTATTTTCAGTACTTTGTCCAAGTTTGCTACCGTTCAAGGTCTTGTTGACATGGGAATGAAGACATTTGTAAAGGTATATATAGCTTAAGTGACCAGATCCTTGCTGAAGTTGCAGAAGAGACCGTGAAGATTATTATGGGCTTGGACTGGATAGATTCGATGGATACGGTGAAGTAGATTAAATATGATGTTTAATCAACATATAAATGCATGAAGATAAGGAACTCATTGAGCTAATATCCATAGATGTTAGTTAGGCATCCTCCACCACCAGCAAGCCTTGGTGATCCAAAACCCTTCGAGTGGACCTGGTGATGCTAGTTATGGTACTGGACCTACTGGAAACAACCCCCCCCCGGGGGCGGCGATGCTAGTGATGGTTGCCAACTTTGATGAAGAGTATTATATGTTTAGAGGGTTGATCACACACTTTATGTCTATCATAGGCTAGCTCAATAATTTTCTCACTTCCTCTTTCTCTAAAGAGTTAGAGACCTCTCTCTCTCTCCTCTCTCTCTTTCAACTCAACTACATATCTCTTTAGAAAATGAAGAGGCCAGTACATTTTAAAGCAGTGGCTTGGATATTAGGGAATAGAAAACTTCCGCTAAGGTCTTGAGAGATCAAAAAGACACTCAAAGGCGAGTTTTATATAAATATATATATATATATATATATATTGTTGGTTTTCATTTTATTTCTTTTGTTGACATTTTATTTGATTTTCTAGCTACTTCCTTTATTTGCCTTTTTCATTTATTTTATTTTCTCTTTTTGTTTTTATTTTTTATTTTTTTTCTTTTTCTTTTCTTTTCTTTTTTTTTCTTTTTTTTTTTTTTTTTTTTTTTTGGTCTTTATTAGCCAAGCCAGCCTGCAAAAATGAAAAGGAGAAGCAGTTGGAGCTGGTATTTTGTCTTTCCTTCATTCTCTTTTTGTAAACTTGATTAATCCTATTTAGGTTTTAAAATGGAATTTTGTATATGGGGTTTGTAAAGTTGCAATCAAATTAACTTGTTCTAGAACTT
Organism: Quercus suber; assembly: GCF_002906115.3. NCBI lineage: Eukaryota > Viridiplantae > Streptophyta > Magnoliopsida > Fagales > Fagaceae > Quercus > Quercus suber. Next base: position 373,431 of record NW_027069976.1, read on the forward strand.
CACAAGTGATAAATATTAATTACTTGTCTGAAGCTTTAGAATATGTCAATATGGGGTCAATATAAATATTTCTTGTTTACTAGACTAAAAAATGATGATTTTGTGTCTTCACAATGTTTTTATTTGCCTCATTTGCTTTGTGCATTTTGATAATGATAAAACCCTAGTTATAATCTTTAAGATTTTTGTTTTTAGCATGATTATTATTATTATTTGCAAAAGTTTTTCTTTATTGTCGAAGCCAAGATCCAGGTATTCTTCTCATTTTTTATATCTTATTCAAATACGTTTAGGTTTTGCAATTCGATTTTTTTTTTTTTTTTTTTTTTTTGGTTGCAAGGCTCCTTGAGTTCAATAAAGGTTTCTAGTTCTTGATTCTTTACGTGTGGTTCTTTTGCATGATTGTCTTGCTTGAAGTTATTATTGAAAATCAATATGAATCTCATACATATCATATGCATTGGAAGAACAATTATGATCTACTTCAATGATGCAAGAATAGATGCTCAATTTAATTTTCAAATTAGGGTTCTAAGAAAGCTTACCTTGATGCAATAGATTCTAAAACCAAACAATCCCAAACATATATAAGACACACCAACATATCAATTAGAAGTCTTCACTTCCAATTTATAAACAAACTAGGGTTTATGAGTTTGCAAGGAACTTGTGATTTGGATCTTTTATACGGGAATCTCACTCCCATACCTAAATCACATATAATATCTCATGGACTACAATTTATAATATCCAAATGTTCATGCATAAAAATCTCATAAAATGAAACAACTTTTTCTTATTAAGAAGATAATGTCATACAATTGAGTTTTAGGGTAGTACTCCTAATGGCAATTTTCTAAGTTAGAAGTCTAATGAAGAAATATAGAGTAGCCCATAAAAATCTCAACATGTTTTTATTGATATAAAAAAATTAAAAAATATATATAAAATAAAAAAATAAAAAAAATAAAAAGTTTAGTGATCCTGTAACTAGAAAGATCATTTGGTGGATTTGAGGGGGGAAGAGTTTCTCTAAAATATATTCAAATGATTAAGGATATGTATAACAAATTTATAACAAGTATGAGAACAAGTAGAAACATAAAAAGTGAATTTCATATCATAACAGAATTGCATCAAGAACCAGCTTTAAGTCTATTTCGCTTTGCATTGGTTATGAGTGAATTTACTAGACCGATTCAAGTTAAGGTCCATTATTGTATGCTTTTTATAGTTGATATAATTTTAAATTTTAGCAGGGTTATTCAACGCTCTATTTGTTTTGTTGGAAAACCTTCTGTAAAGATAGTTTTCCACATTTTTTAGTGTTTGGTAGATTTTCTAGTGTTTGGTAGTAAAAAAAAATATTGGTCAATGGAAAACTATCTTTAGTCAACGGAAAACTCTTATAAAAATAAGGCTTACTTTCTATAGGTTGTTTTCCAAAAAAAAAAAATTGGAAAACAATCTCTCCCTCACACAATGCATAGCTTCTTCTGACCTAGGAAAAAATATTTTCTTTTACTCATTCAGCCTTTCTCACAATAAACTCTCTCACTTCTTCTCTTCCCTTTGTTATTTTCTCTCTTCTCACACCCTCACTATCACCCCATCTGGCCTCTTCTCTTCCCACAGATTTCTCTCTCTATAGGCCTCTCTTCTCTTTTTTCTCCCTATTTCTTCTCCCCTCTATAACACCGTTCTTTAATAAGGTTTTTATTTTGTTTTTTTCTCCTCATAGATTGGTCAGCGGTTCTATAACAATTTTTGGTATATTTATCAAACTATTTGTACTTGATTAGTTTGCTAGTAAAACTATTTGGCCTATATGGCATTTTGAACTATTTAAAATGGAACTTAAAGTTATAATGGTTATTCAAAATTATGAGAAGTATGGTTTATATATATATATATATATATTATGTACGTTATTGTTCATATACATTAGCAAGATAAGTATTTGAGATCATAAAAATTGGATAGCTAATTTTGATTGTATCTGTTGTCAAAATTTTAGTTTAAAAACCAAATTCATTCTTAGTTTTTATTTTTATTTATTTATATTGATTACATTAGGTGGATTTACACAATACACATATTATACATATTTTAAATTATATAAGAAATGTTATAAAAACTGTGGATATCAAATACCAGAAAACATTCACAAGCTCATTTTCAAGGTTGTTACCAAACACCAAAAAATGAGATAGTTTTCCAAAAAAAATGCTCTTTGAAAAATTAATCATTTTCTAGAAAACGTTAATGCCGAAAAAAACATAGCGCAAATATTCAATCAACTTCACCTACTTGACTTTTCTTATATAATATGAAATAGATAAAGATTTACTAGACGCATGAAATCAATTTTAATACTATAAAGGCCATTGCCCCAAGTATTGACGTGACTACACTTCTGTTCAATGTTAGATTAGGAATTTTATTTTATTCTATTACATTAATAAGGAATTATATTAAGATAAACTATTCACTACAAAACACAAAACATCACCAAAAGAAAGACTAGTTTGTTCCTATCAACAGGCTTATAGTGTAGGAATTAAGATAAACTATTCGGTACAAAGCACCTAGGAGTGTGTATCTAACCAACCAATCTAAACCCTAATCCAACCAAACCTAATGCCTTAGCTTGGTTTTTCATGGATTGCATTGTAGGGTTGTACATTTTTTTTTAAGCTTGGGTAATGTCGGGTTTAGGTTGACAAAATTACAAACCACATAACCTGACCCAGCTCATGATATATATATTAATTTTGGGTTTTCATTTTTTGTTCAAAATTTTTCCTATGATATATTTCAGTATTTTGAGACTTATAGTGTTTGGTAAAATAAAAATAATAGGCGATCAATGGTGTAAATTATAATCTTTTAATTGAAAATTGAGCTTAAATAATGAAATAAAAACTCAATTTTTTTATTAGTAACAAAATGGTCTTAACTCGAACCCGACCCCTATAGGTTGGATTAGTTTTAGAGCTATCATGGATTGGGTTGGGTTGAGTTAGAGGTTTCTCAACCCAAGGAGATCAAGTTGTGTTGAAAAATATCCTAAACCCAACCAAAACCCCATCTATACAAACTTCTAATCCCACAATTGAATAATTGCTCTTATAATGAAATAACTTGCGTATATGTGTCTATATATATATATATATATACTCTCTTTTTTTTTAATATGAGAAGAACCTTATAACAAATTAGGACCATGACCATTTCTCCACAAAAAGAAAAAAAGAATATAAAAAGACTAAATTGACCACAACCTAGAGTAAAGTAAAACATTAATACTTATAACTAGTAACTATTACTCCCTCTGTCCCAAATTGTTGGTCCTGTATTTCATTTTTAGATGTCCCAAAATTGTTCTATTTCTAAAATTAAAAACCATTAGTTTAGTAAGTTTCCTATAATATCCCTACCAAACACAAACACTTTAAATGATAAAAAAAATTGGGAACTTTATTTAAAGGAATTTTTGAAAACTTCTATATTTTAATTGAGTGATAAAACAATAAATGATATGATATATTCTCTTAAAAATATGGGTTTACTAAACTAAACCAACAATTTGGCACTGATACAACTGGGAGTATTGGAAATAAAAAGTGAAAAAAGAATAATTTTTAAAATGCTAAAACTATCATCTATTTTGTTTTTTTTTTTTTTTTAATACTTTTGTATGTCACATTTCTCCTTGAATATTGTCTAATACCAATGTATTGAGTGACATCACTTTTGATGCATCGCAGGCGCAACACGTCAAATACATAAATGGACAAACTATCCTTGATATTTGTCCAAGCTATCAAGAATAACATCGTAGCACCTTAAACAAAAGTACACACCTTCAAGACGCTCTCCCAAGTAGGAGGTTTTTCTCTCTCTTTTGAGTAAGGGTCCTTTCCTCCCTTAGTTCTCAACTAGGGGATTCCTTTGACTATACTAATCTCAGTGATTGGTTTTGGTCAAGAAGTAACTTATTCGAATGGAGCAAGCTGTGCTAAATGGATTGTAGAATCTGTAGCTCACTAAGGAAGAAGAGGAATGTATTCAAATCACAACCCAGAGCCGAGCCAAGCTTCTAGAGGAATGCCATCTAAGCCTCTTTAGGAAGCTTCAGTCAAGCAGGCAGCAGAACCAACGAGCCCTGAAAAGCAAGTTGAGAGTTGTTTGGAAAATGGGATCAGATATAAGAATAGTGGAGGTGGGCAATGGCATACTACAGTTCAAGTTCAACTCAAAGTACCAAATGGAATGGGTAGAGAAAAATGGACCATGGAACTTTGACAATAATTTGTTGCTATTGTGTCGATGGAGAAAAGGATTATCGGCGGCTAACATTATCTTCACACACTCACCCTTTTGGGTTCAGGTGTGGGGGCTGCCTTTTAAGCTTTTGTCTAAAGTAATAGGAAAAGACATTGGAAACAGTATAGGTAACTATGTTAAAATAGATAAAAGATCATGGCAAACAAACCAAGTGAAATTTATGCGAATCCGCATTGAGCTGCAAATCGACAAGTTGCTTCGGGGGGGGGGGGGAGGGGGGGGTGGGTGGGGGAGGGACATCAGGAACATGGAGAATGAAAGAGTATGGGTCACCTTCCAAGTATAAGAGGCTACCCACTGTGTGCTATGTACGTGGAAGAATGGGGCATGATAATCGGCACTGTACGCAAGCTACAAAAAGGCAGGAAGTTGAGTATTAGTATGGGGAGTGGCTTAAAGCCAATGGAAATTATAGTGGCACTCAGCATAAAGTAAAAACCAGGAAGGATGATAGTGCTGTGTCAAATGGTAGAAGTGAAGAAACAAGATTGTAGCCTTCGATGGTGGTGATGGGCGACACGGCAACTGACAGCAGTGGTGAAGCTCAGAAATCCAGTGGTTATCAAGAAAGTGGAAAAGCTAATACTTGGGGTGCTCTAGGTGATGATGGGGGGGTCAGCATGTTAGGCGGCTAGCCACCCTAATAGATGGGACAAGTCTGAAGGGAGTCTGCCTAGTATGGGGAAAGGAGATGCTACACGTGAGCAAAGGAAAACGTTGGACCTTGCTAAAGTAAAAGGGAAGAATAAGCTATGTGTGAACGAAACCTCAGTAGTGGGCCTACAAAAAGAGGGAAAAAAATGGGAAGAAATGGAGGTGACAAGCCCGTTAAAGGCCAAACAAGTTACAAGTGAAGAGGTGGTAGTGGGCTTTCTAGATGTAGGCCAAAATAAAGAAAAAAAAGGCCAATGGAAGGGGAAGCTAGAAGAGGTTGGCCAAAGCACAAGGCCCAGGTGAGGGTGGTGCAACAATAGCCCAAAAAGAAGTAGAAGTTGGACAAAAAGGCTTAGAAAGATAGAAAAGCAAGAAGTAGAGGAGGTAAGGAAAACCAAGAAAAGTCGTGAGGATGCTCCCAATGGTGATATTCTCATGACTGATGAAAAGGTAGTGGTTGCTAGGCAGCACCGCCGAGAGACATGATTGTTTTATGCTGAAACTGCTAGGGGCTTGGGAACAGGTGGTGTGTTGCGTGAACTGGTGCGACGCTGGGATCCCGCAATTATCTTCTTATTGGAGACGAAGAAAAAAAACTCAGGTATGCAGAGAGTAAAAGCAAAAATTGGTTTTGAAAATGGATTTTATGTCAATAGAGGATAACTAGCTTCTATGGGCATCCGGAAACACATCATCGAAAGGAATCTTGGAATTCCTTGATACCTTAAACAACCAATATCATCTGCCTTGGTTATGATTGGGAGATTTTAATAAGATTCTATCAAAGGAGGAAAAGAAGGGTGGTGCTCCAAGATCGTGGCAGCAAATGGCAGCATTCAAAAATGTAATTAACCATTGTGTATTTAGGGACATGGGGTATTACGGCTCAAACTACACTTGGTGCAACCAACAAGAAGGAAGAGATAGAATTTATATGAGGCTGGATCGTGCTTTCACAACTGTGGAGCGGCTACAACATTTCCATAATATAAAGGTACATGATTTGGTTGATACAACATCAAATCATAGTCCACTTTTACTTACTGAAACTAGTACAGTCAGCCATCAAAGGAAGCGTAGATTTTACTTTGAGGCTATATGGATGAGGAGGGCAGATTGCAAGGATGTTATTGAGGAGGTTTGGAATGATGGCTCGAGTAGGAGTACCCCAAATGGGCTTGCTGAAGGGCTTAAACAATGTGCATCGGCCCTAATAGCTTGGAGCAAATCCACCTTTGGGCGAATTCCAAAGAGAATCAAGGAAAAAAATGAGGCTCTTGGGAGATTAATTGAGAATGATGTTGATGGACAAAATGGGGCGAAGATTAACAGGCTAAGGAAGGAAATTAATGAATTGTTGGATGAAGAAAAGGTGTGGAGGCAGCAAAGATCAAGGGTACAGTGGCTAGGAGAGGGAGACTGAAATACTAAATACTTTCACCGTCATGCCTCAAAAAGAAGGAAGAAGAACACTATCAATGGTTTATGGAATGAGGAAGGATTATGGTATAGCAGCAAGGAAAGTATTGCAACCACAGCCATAGCATATTTTGAAGACATGTACATAACCACCCATCCAGCCAGTGTTGATGAAGTGACAAACTTAATTCTAGCCAAGGTCACTAGTGAGATGAATAATGATCTAATCCGTGATTTTAACATGGAAGAGGTCAGAGCAGCACTCCAGCAGATGCACTTTACAAAAGCCCCCAACCCGAACAATATGTTAGCCATTTTTTATCAAAAGTATTGGGACATTGTTGGTTTTGATGCTGCAAATATGGTCCTTAATGTGTTTAATTCCAATGCTCCTTTTGTTGAAATAAATAGAACTAACATTACTCTTGTGCCAAAACTTAAGAATCCATCTAAGATGAAAGATTTTCGTCCCATAAGCCTTAGTAATGTGGCTTACAAACTGATATCCAAAGTTCTTGCAAACCGCCTCAAAGTGGTTCTCCCTCAAATCATATCAGAAAATCAAAGCGCTTTCTTGACAGAGAATCTAATAACTGACAACATCCTGGTGGCTTCTGAGCTAATGCATTATTTAGATTACAAGAAGAGTGGGAAGGATGGTTATATGGTGGTTAAATTGGACATGAGCAAAGCCTACGACAAAGTAGAGTGGACCTTTATAGAAAAAGTGATGAGGAGGTTGAGCTTCCACGAGAGATGGGTGGAATGGATTCTAAGGTGTATAACTACTGTCTCATATTCTGTCCTAATTAATGGCGAGACTCATGGATGCATCACCCCATCAAGGGGGTTAAGACAGAGAAACCCATTATCTTCTTACCTTTTTCTGCTGTGTACAGAGGCTTTTTCAGCGCTAATTATGGATGCCAATAACAATCAGGGGCTTAGTGGTATATCCATATGCAAGGGGAGTCCTAGAATCACCCCATTTATTCTTCACAGATGACAGTCTATTATTTTGTAAGGCAGAAAGGCAAGAGAGCCAAACGTTGGTGGAGATTTTAGAGTAGTATGAGATGGCATCGGGGCAAAAAATTAACACGAATAAGTCTTCAGTGTTCTTCAGCCAAAATACAACACCTAACACAAGGAATGAGGTTTTGGGCATTCTTGGCCCTGTGTAAGACACAAGGCATGGTAAATACCTTGGCCTCCCTTCTATAATAGGGAAGTCAAAGAACCAAGTCTTTGCGGAAATAAAAGAAAAGGTGGGGAAAAAACTCTCGAGGTGTAAGGAAAAAATGCTTTCAATGGGTGGCAAGGAGATTTTAATTAAAGCAATGGCACAAGCTATCCCGACATACACGATGAGTTGCTTCTTGCTTCCAAAGGGCTTGTGTGAAGACTTGGAAAGGATGATGAGAAACTTTTGGTAGGGTCAAAAGGACCAAGAAGCAAAGATATCGTGGGTGGGGTGGAAGAAAATGTGTAAATCTAAAATACATGGAGGGATGGGCTTTCGCAATCTTAAGGCTTTCAACTTAGCTATGCTAGCAAAGCAAGGATGGCGCCTCCTATCCAACCCAAAATCCTTAGTGGCTTGGCTCTACAGAGCTAAATATTACCCACAGGTGATGTCCTTGCAGCAAAACTTGGATGTAATCCCTTGTATGCCTAGCAAAGTATCTATAACAACTTGGAAGTAATAAGGAAGGGCACTAGATGGAGTGTAGGGAATGGGAAAATGATTCACATATGGGAGGACAAGTGGCTTCCCACCCAACCACCTACAAGGTCTACTCCCCCAAAGAGACATAGATGACTTCGTATTGGTCTCATCTCTCATTGATAAGAACACAAGACGATGGGGGCAGATAGATTAAGAGCACTATTCTACCCTTTTGAGGCAAAAACTATACTAAATATACCCCTGAGCTACAGCATACTGGATGACAATATAATTTGGGTGGGCAATAAAAGAGGTGTGTTTACGGTTAAGAGTACTTACTATATGGCCTTGCCTTTGGTTGAAGAACCAAGTTTGGGAGAATGCTTAATTGAAGACTATAAAGCTCCACTTTGGAGGAAAATGTGGCACCTAAAGCTTCCAGCCAAAGTCAGAATCTTTGCTTGGAAAGCCTGTGTGAATGGGCTGCCAACTTGCCTGAACATGGTGACAAGAGGATTTGATATTGATGCAACTTGTCCTCTCTGTGGAAAAGATGGAGAAAGTACAAAACATGCTCTTCTCTATTGTAAAAAAATTTGTGATGTCTGGTGGTTTTGGCAAACTTGCCCAATAAATCTCTTAGCTAAAACAAGTGATGTAATTAATGTTGCTTTGCGAATTATGGAAGTTGGAACCAATCATGACTTGGAGATATTTTTTGTCATAGCGTGATCAATCTAGTACAATCGAAATCAAGTGGCTCGTAAGGCTCAAGGCCTCCCTTCAATGCAAATCTGGGGTACTATGCAACGAGCCCATAATGACTATATGCAGCTATTAATCTTCTTCGGCAACAACCACCAGAGGTTGGCTAGAGTGCACCTCCTTCGGGTATGTACGTATAAAATAAACGTTGATGAAGCAACATCCAAAGATTGTAGACCCTCAGGTGTGGGTGTGGTAATTCGAGATTGCAAAAGTTTGGTTGTGGTAGCAAGTGCAGAGCTACTGCCTGCACAGTATGGATTGGAAGTCACTGAAGCCTTAGCAATTGAAGAAGGCATCCTTCTAGCCCGTTAAAAGATGCTCACGCAAGTTATTCTCGAGTCTAACTCGCTCTTGATTATTCAAGCTATTTCCTCAAACTCGCCCCATGGAGACTTAAGGCCAGTCATCTAAGGGATCCTATCACTGTCCTCTCCTTTGAGATGTAGAAAGTCAAGCACTTGAAAAGGGATTACAACAAAGTGGCTCATGAGTTAGCCAAATTGGGCGAGTTGGTAGCATCTTGTAAATTCTTTTTAGATAGTGATAAAAAGGAGCTACAAAGGGCATTCAGCCATTTGACAATCACGTCATTTATAAAGTATCTCGGAATACAGTACAGTTGATCAAATTATACTCTGTTTCTTGATATCTCCTTCATTCGGCGCTCTTGTCTTGTCTTGTCTGCAACCATTAAATGCCTACCCTTTGTTTAAGCAGGCAGAGCCAGCCAACAATAAACCTTGAGTAGAAAATTAAGAGGGTGTTTGGTACATGTTTTTTAAACAACAATTTTTAGTTTTTAAATAACATTACATGTATTTTTATACATTTTTTTACTTACACATATTTCTACATATGTTTTCAAATAACAATTTTCAATTTTTAAGTGCATGTACCAAACACCCCCTAAAATTTTGAAACTTTGAAACCAACCCAAAAGGTTCTTTTGGTTAACAAACAGATGGATGACCAAGATATTTAAAACCTCTCAAAAAACTTTATAATTTAATTGGTTGACTTTTTAGTTTTTTTAATGAAAACATCCAAGGTTCAAACTTAAAATCCCAACCAATTAATGATAATCACAACAACAATGATAATGAAAAATTATCTATGTTCAAATGGAGATAACTTTTTTTTTTTTTTTTTTTGGGAAAATGGCAGCCCCACATGCGTTTGACTTTGGGGAATGAGATCTCATTGATACCTGTTTTGAGTGCAAGTAAACGCCTAGAGGAAAAAAAAAAAAAAAAAGACATTTGAATCTAAAGTTCAGATGTCTCTAAACTTTTGCATGTGGAGATTTAAAAGGGATAATAATGAAGAAAATTCAACCGAGACTGCCCGGTCTGATCCTTTTTGCTTAAGTAGGTTAGAAATTGATGATGTTTCAACAATTTGATTCAAAGAACTCCTTAACAAATCTTGTCCACAATTGCAGTCAAATTCATTAATCTCTTAATCTTATACATTGAAATACCAAGCATTTTTCTTCTCTGTGCAAGATGCAAATAAAAAAAGCTCAGAAAGAATAGAATGACATTCAGGCCGCACCTTTTGAGATCAAAGACCTAGTGGCACAGTTTGAACCAGCATCCATTAAGCTTCAAACATGACATCATATAATGACTAACACAGAGCAAAATAATTGATACTTTCACCACGTGAAACTCGAGAGGCCTGAGAACAATGCTAAAAAAGGTAATTAATGTGAACTTTTGAAAAGTTAGGAGAAATGTACAAGATGTAAAAATTACTAATAATATTCTTCCAGTGGTTGCTAGGAACAATAATGGCACGTGACATTAGGCTAAAGAAAAATCATAATTTTAGGAACTGGTAAAAAAAATAATTAATTATTAAGTACTTCCATAGAACCACCGTTTATGATGCTCTCTCCCTTCACATTTATAGTAGAATTAACTAATTAAATTCAAAATAAGATCCAATAATTAGGCAGTTTTATCATTACTAAAGTATTTGTACATGTTTCCCACTCAAACTGCAACTTTCATCCGTTCAGAGAAGAAACTCATAGGCCATAAGGTTCTTTTGGTTAACAAACATATGAACAAGATATAGCCAACTTTTTCATCCATTCGGAGAAGAAAGAAAGAGAAACGGTTTTTTGTCTACTTAGCAAAGTAAGGATTTGTTATCTTATCATGGCTTTAGTCCAACCAAGAGCTATAGAGACAAATAATTTAATAAATTTTTTTAATAATTTAAAGTTTAAGTGGTAAGTTGTAGAGTGATAAATTCTTCTACGAACACAATTTTTGTCGCAACTTTTACTACATCTTGCTAACCTAGTCGATTGTGAGAGTTGGACAATCACTTTCACATGAATCCACTTTTTTTTTTTTTTTACTACTCACAACCAACCACTTCAATAAATTGTGGTAAAAGTTTTGTCCCAGAATGTTTTTAATAAATAAATAAATAATGTGTTATAACTGGTGTGTCTTAGTTGAAATAAATTTTACAGATGTTTAGGACCCCAATCACTCATGATAACTATGATATTTACAAACCTTCTAGTTCAAATGGAGAAATGGCAGCCCCACGTGCCTGCGTTTGACATTGAGGATGTGTAAATCTCATTGATATCTGTTAGAGTGCAAGTAAGTGCCCTCCTATGACATAAGAAAAAGGAAATTTGGATCTAAGTTCAGACACCTCTCTATATAAATAAATTACCATCTTAATATACATTTTAACGGGTGGAGGTTTTGACAATACATTAGTCTTTTACTCACATTTAATACAAGTATTGTTCTTGCCCGTGCAATATCCAAATGAAAGATTATTAAAAGAGAAACCCAAGAAAGAATATAGAATTCATACCTGCATGGTCAGCAGAAAAAACAACTCCTTGCCTGAATTGGAATGGCAAGATATTCAGGTCCTGCCCTGAGATCAAAGAGTGTAGTTTGAATCAATCCATTAAACGCCAACTGACATCATATAATGACTAACAGAAAGCAGAATAATTGATTCTGAACTAGATGAGAATGAAAAAAAAAAAAAAAGGGCAATGCGAACTTTAGCAAGAATTGATGTAAAAATTACTAACAATATTCTTCCACTCGTTTTTTTTTTTAATGAATTATTCTTCCACTAATTGTTAAGAGTAATAATTGAACATGAGTAATGACATGAGGAAAACGAATAGTAATTTTAGGAAATGGTAAAATAACTCTGCAATGATTAAGTTATTTGTATTTATTTTGCATTAATTCAGGTCATGAGGTAGGATTCTAGTACCATTCTTCTAGTCCTTCACGGTCAAGACATTTCATCTAGCCAAGCCAACATACATTATACACTATAAACATCTAGAACTGTCAAGAAAAAAGATTTACCAACCAGATATCATACAGATTTAGAGAGTTGCAAACTTGGCCTAGGAAGCACCGACGTGGCTGAGAGGGTGCCACACCGGAGTCCGATGCGGGGTGCGGCCACCGATGCTGCTGCCCCTACGTCGGTGCCACATCTAAGGTTTTTTTTTTTTTTTTTTTAAAAAAAAAAAACGGATTTGCGCCAACTTGGCTCCAATTCGCACCAAACTAAGCAAATTCAGGTTTTATCAGTCAAATCAGATCGTATTGGCCAGCAACCGAAACTGACTGAAACGGCCAAAACAGACTGAAATCGGCCTTGAATCATGCTGAAACAGCTAAAATCGGCTTTAAATGAGGCCCAAACATCCCAAATCTATCCTTCCTCAATTTTATTCTAAATATTTGTTGCTTCTTTTTTGTTTTGTGTTTCTTGCCTTTGAAAATATATTTGAAATGAAAAGGATAACATATAGAAAATATACAAAAAAGGATGTTGTTTGCATGCTTTCCCAGCAGTGAAATATATTTGTTATCATTTGTTGTTTGCATGCTTTCCCAGAATGTTGTTTTGCATGCTTTCAAAGGATGTTGTTTGCATGCTTTCCTAGAATAAAAATATATTTTTGCCTTTGAAATATATAGAAAATATAAATAAAAATATTTTTAATAATTTTTTAATCGCTGCACCCGCACCTTATTTTTTCAAAAATTGCCGAGTCTCACACCCGCATCTGCACCCGAATCCGAAAACACATCCGTGCTTCATAGAACTTAGCTAGTCAAATCAAACTGAATATTATCAACACACAAATTTTGAAGCAAATTCAAAATCACAAACAAAAAGGTTGTGTGATGCATACAATAAAGAAGAGTTCAGAAAAATAAGATTAAATACACAAAGATTCAAGAATTGTGGTCGATTTTGGTGTAGGGCCTTCTTGGAACCTTTTCATAGGTTATTTTAGTTATTATTGAGTCTAAGTATTTAGTTCTTAGGGTTAGAAAGTTAAATAGGAGTAGTTTGGTAATTTTCATATTTTCTGGAATGGACTATGATGGGCTGTCCTAGAGGCCTAGGAGTCTTATTTTATGTTTTTAAATCCTTTTTTCCTATTTGATTTAGGATTTATTAAGTCATTTTTTGTTACTTATTTTCATTCCTAGTCATTCTAGGAATAAATTATTTAGATTCCAATTCCTTCTAGGAAAGAATATAACGTGCGCATTAGCATCTAGCGATGCAAAAAAGTGTCTATTATACATCCTCAAAACTTACTTTATATATTTTACTATCTCATTTTATGACTCATCCAACATCCGAGTTTTTATTGTTACATACAACTCATTAAAATAATATAGTTTAAATAATATAAACTATACCAACAAATAATATAAACAAATCAATTCTCACTTCTCTCCCATCTCTCTCTTCCCTCTTTTCCTCTCTTCCTCTCTCACTCCATTAAAATATTAGTTTTTATTTTTACAACCCATGAATAGCAGGGTTGTATATATACAACCTTACTATTCACATATGGTACAAATTTTTAGATAGCCACCCCCAAATGTAGCATGTTTTTAAGGGTCTAGGTGGTAAAATAGCAACTGTGGGTTTTTACACCCCCAATGCTAGTGCTAAGTGCTAACCTATATAAAGGCTTTATTGTTTTCAATAATATTCATGGTGATTTTGATTCTAATAAAATTCAGCAACTTACTTTAAGCTTTCAGGGTGTGATTGCCTTCTTCTAAGTGTGATTGCATAGGAAGACTAACGCGTGATTGATATCTTGTTCTTTGTTCTATCCCTTGCTTCAACCCCAAACAGCCATCAAGATTCAATATTTTCTAACCCTAAAGCCTTAAATAGCAATCATTATTCAAGAACTCGTTAAGAAATCGATTGTAATGCTGAATTCTTAAATATCCTACATCAAATTTGGTATAAGGGCCCAAATCAGCATTATAAAACTAGAAGCGGTCAGCCTTAAAGAGGAAGAATGACAAATCAGTAAATGCAGGTCCTTATTTATACAATTGCTGACAAACACAATCGATGCTTTGGAAGCCAAATTTGAAGAGTTGCAAGCTGCTGATATCCTTTACTAAAAGCGAAAATTCAGCCAACAAGCTTGATCCTTCAAGTAATGGTGCCAAAAGGAAAGATCTTTAGAAAAGAAATCTAAGTAGCAAAGAGAAGATCCTATCTCACCTCCTCATGTTAAAGCTGAAGGTATGTGTACTTTTGCAGGGCCTCGCTTTACACTTTATGACTTGGCATAAGGTTGATGGAGCAAAATAATCATGAGAGATGTGATTATTGTGACGAGGCACGAGATATAACAAAGAAAGTTCATGTAGAAGTACTAGATTTTGATGGAAGAATTGATCCACAATTATTTTTAGATTTGCCTACTTTGGAAAGATATTTTGACTAGTATGACATGTTCGATAAAAGGAAGGTACATTTGCTATTATGAAACTTATTGGAAAAGGTCAAATCTAAAATAACCAATGAAAGGTTCCAAGAAAGCTTTGCAACCCCAATTCCTGAATCTTTGTGTATTTAATCTTGTTTTTCCTTGAACTCTTCTTTACTATCTCCATTAATAGATTTGAGTTTGTCCAAGAAGTTTCATAACAGAAAATCTTTTCATTGGAAATGCCATGCCAGTCAAAATATCTTTCCAAAGAAGCAAGCCAATCTAAAAATACTTTGGGATCAATTCTTCCATCAAAATCTAGTACTTCTACATGAACTTTTTTCATTATATCTCCATCTTCATCGCGATAATCATGTCTCTCATAATTATTTTGCTACACATACCTTCAGATTTAACATGAGGAGGCGAGTTAGGATCTTCTCTTTGCCTTTCAGATTTCTCCTCTAAAAATCTGCCCTTACCCTTGGCAACACTACTTGAGAGACCAAGTTTCTTGGCTGAATTTTCAATTTTAGTGAAGGATATCAGCCTGTAACTCTTCAAATTTGGCTTCCAAAGCATCAATTCTATCTGAAAGTGTATAAATAATGACTTGACTTGACTGATTTGTCATCCTCCTCTTTAAGGCTGACTGCTTCTAGTTGCTTAGTGTTGATTTGGGCTCTCATACCAAATTTGATGTGGGATATTTAAGAATTCAGCACTATAATAGATTTTTTGACGAGTTCTTGAATAATTTTTGAATAAGAATCTATGTTTAAGGGTTTTAGTTTAGAAGAAAATGAATCTTGACAGCTGCTTGGTGGTTAAACAAAAGATGGAACAGAGAAGAAGATAAATAAACACTAGGCAATCACACCTAGGTCTTCCTAAGCAATCACACTTTAGGAAGGAGGTAAAAAAAAATAGAGGAAAATGAGTTAATTACAATTATCAAGCCTAAAATATGGGAAAATTTACAACATGCACTCTAAACTATAAAATTATGCACTTAACACCCTAAACTAAGATTAATTTACAAAACCATCCCATTATCTAAATTAACACATTAATGGACAGATTAGTCTCAAATTAGGATATTGATTGCAAAAAAATTTATATTTTAGGGTACACAACGTAAATGTGCCAGTTTAGGCCCTTTAAAGTGATAACTTTCCATTAATCTATTAATTTAGACATTGATATGATTAGATGGGGTCGCCATTGTGAATTAAATTTCAATCAAGATGTTGGTTTTATTTTACATTTTAATGTGCACAAAATAAATGTCCATAAATCCTTAACTTTACACACCAATGAACAATCCATCCTTTGTTTTTCTCACCCTTTGGTTTTTAGAGCATCCACAGCAAATGTGGTATTTGTGCTAAATGCTAATATTTGGCATTTGGCACACCAAACACCAAAAATGGAGTTTTATCGGATTTATTAAATGTGTCAAATTTTTGCAACATGCTACAGTACCGTGATAACTTTGGCACGATATGGAGCAATATAGCACACAGGTTTATTATTTTTTTTATTCATCTTTCTCTCTCATCTCTCCGTCAGTCTCTTCCTCTCTTTTTTTCTCAAACCCCAATCCTCTCCTCTCTCTCAACCTCTCATCTTTTGTTCTCTCACCCTCACTGCTCTTCTATGCCGACGCTGACAATCACTTCCACGCCGATCTCTCTCTAGCAATGTTTTTTTTTTTTTTTTTTTTTTAAGCTATGGTTTGATAGGTGGGGGTTTAGACGGTGATTTAGTCACATCAAAAGGGAAGAGATGTGTTGCAATCTGAAGGAAAATGATCCCACCCATTAATTCTAAGAATGTACATTGTATCTATTCCTAGTCATTTCATGTTTCTTCCATGCCTTTTCAATGACCTGAAAAAGAGATTGTATGCGCAGCCATGGTCCTTGGCCATATGCATTTGTGTTAGATTGTACTGATTAATTTACTCCTAAACTTGGCCGTAGTACTGAACTTTGCTATCAGCTGTTGATCTATTAAATGGTCATTATTAGCTGACATTTCTACTTACTCTAAAGTTGAGATCCTTTTTGTTTTAGCTCTCTGCTTCTAGTTTTTAATATTGCAGATTGTACTCTTTTATTTATTTAGTCTTTTTGGGTATCCTCCAATGGGCTAAACATTGAAATTCACTGGAATTAATAAATAAACTACCTTATACAATTTCCAGAGTTGTGACAAGCTCAGAAGCTACAAAACTTCTCAGCCTTCATCAATCCAAAACTGCAATCCCTCTCTCCATTTTCAACTTTCTACTTCTTTTATGCTTTATAATTTTTCCTCAGATAAAAAAGAAAAAGAAAGAATGAATGATATTGATCTGATGCAGGTTGGATGCATAAAAGGATGGTTTGAAGCTTTCATTTAGCTTGGTTTTTGAGCTGCTTTTCTGAGCATATGATTACACTTGAGCTTTGTTGGCTCCAGCAACCACTGAGCTGTTTTCCTGAATCTGTTATTATGCTGTAGAAAAATTTAAACAGATTAAGATATTCTCTAAAAGTTCACAGAAAGAACATTTAATCTACTAATACTAGTATAAAAGCAGCAAGCCAACAACTACAATGCCATTTTCTTTGACCTATGTTTCCAATTAAAATCTTCTAATTGAGCTCTTGAGGCACTATATTGTATAACAAGATTGAGCGGCCTACATTTTTTGGGGTTACCTTTCTATAGTCATATGTCATCACTAGTGCTTATTCATTGCTTGGATAGTTTCATTTGCTATTGCTTTATTCTTTAAGTTTTTGTCCGTGAAGCCCGTTTAGCTGATTGTTGAAGTGGGCTAGGTGAGGGATTATAAGCCCTCAGCAGTTGGCATAGAAAGGAGACAATTTGCAATGACAAAGGCCTGATGCAGAGGGTGAATCATACAACACGGCTGTTATTTTAAGTGGACCATATGAATTATGTTGAATGCATCAATATGGACTATATGTCACCAAAGAAAACAATCATTTGATGATTTTCAGCTTGATGTCAAAGGCTGTCAAGATGTTTAATGCTTCTTTTGACAAGTATGTGAAAGTGGAATTTCTTGAGGGTGATTGTTTAGAGAGAGAGAGATTGACCATTG